>NW_009212817.1:8726-13969 GCF_000690835.1 Fulmarus glacialis | reverse complement strand
CTCCCCGCACCCACCCGCCCAGCCGGACCCAGCAGAAGTCGCAGTAAATCCACCTGCGCCTTCAAGGCAGCGGTGCCCGAGGCTGAGCCGCCCACGCCGGGGACGCGGGGCTGAAGGACGCAGCCCACAGTCAGCATCCAGCCCTCGGAGTAACCAGAAAATAGCAAGGAGTTATTTGCAAGCCTGAGCTGAAGCTAAGGCTTGCTAAACATTAACTCAAGCCTCAGCTGCGTGAAAAAATAACTCCCACAAGCAGCACTGGGAAGGAGGAGTCAAACAGCGTGTTTGCTCCTCAGAATTGTACTTCTCTGAAGTAAGGGAACATTAAGAAAAGCACAAAGTATCTGCCTGGGGACTCGGGGGGCGGGGGGGTGTCAGCAAAAAATCCGAGCTCTTATTAAAAAAGCAGATTCAGCACTTCTTGCCATACTTAGGCAGTGAGTAAATCCCAGCTGTATGTAAGACACTGGTGTTGAAAGAGCAGCGTAAACCCGAAACACCCACAGAGAATATTTTGCAAGATCCAGATCCTTCTTTAAAATCTCATCAACAAGCAACACATGAGCGAGCGAAGGGTTAAAGCAATCAAATTTCTGTCTCCCTGGTGTCCTAAGAGGTTTTGTTCTTTCCTTGTTATTCTCTCCACCAAGCCGCCTTTCACAGTGCTTCTGTAACTTCCCTTTCCTCTAACATTTGCTATTCATAATCCTGAAGTCAAAGGGACAAACAAGTCATTTATTTAAAGTTTCCTTAACGAAGACACACAAAGCTGTTCCAGCACAGGTAATAACTCCGCTCCTTGTTTCCGATATTCCCAGTAAGACTGGATCCATAGATCAGCCTGCTTTGCCTACAACGGCTTAAAGGGCAGCAGCAGCTATTTTAGAGACGATCCTTCACAAAAGCATGCAGAGGCCGTCTCAGTTTTGTTCCTTACCCATGAATACAGCTATTTTTCCAGCCACTGCTTTAGCCCAGCCGCTTTCACCCCACCTTGCGAACCGATTCGTTGCAGAAGGAACGCGGCCCGATTGCCCAAACTCCTGCCACGACCCTCCTCCGCACCCTTCGCAGAGCAGGATTAGCCCAGACTCTGTCCTAAGCCTACCTGTAGGCAGAGCCCTGGCTGCATCCCAGAGGGATCCCTGATGAACACCCTCTGCACTACATTAAACGACATCAATTTTCCATGGTTTGGGCACAACCCCAGCCCGCAGCCTTCGGCTATACCCCAGCACAGCTTCGGTCCCCCGGGGGGTGGAGGGAGGATAATTTGGTCTGGGACTTTTAAAACTCCCCACAGTAAGTATGCAAAAATATTTATGGAATTCCCCCCCCCCCTTCCTACTTACCCCAAGTTCTTGCAAAATTTTATTCCTCCCCCCAAATTTTAGACACTGACGCAAACCAAGAGGACAGCCTTCCAGCGAGAAGGAACCACCCTGGAGAAGGTGGGTCTTTCTCCAGGTAACCGAAGGCGCCTGTGGGAAAGCTCTTGTGTACAGCTGGACTTAGAGCTGGCTACCCCTGGCTCACTCCTGTTCCCGATAGACCCACAGGCCTTGCATATAGATTGTGTGTTATATTTCTTATTTAGCTTATTCATTACAAGTAGTCCTAATAAGAATCATAAGGCATCAAATTCAAAACTCGGGTTATCCATATAGCTTCTCCTCTATCAGCTCTGAACAAAGATTAACAGCAGAACGTACCAGTCCAGAAGAATCTCAGCTTGTGAAATTCAGTTATAACAAAAGCCCATCCACGAGCCACAGCTTTTACAACAGCGCTGAATTATACATAGGCAGCAAATTATAAAAAAATGCATGCAATACTAAAGAGCTTACCAATGTGCAAAAAGTAAATCAAAACACTTCTGATGCTTTTATTCAAGTACACGGGCAACGGTTGTTGCAAAGCTACATCAGTCAGCAGCCTACACCATCATATGCGACCACACAAACTGCCCAGGGTTTGAGACATGGGAGGGGAGAGCAAGGATGGACAACAACAAAAACACCTATGAGAGACGTGGCTGCTCTAAGCTTTGCTGGTTTTACAAACTCAGGAAAGCGTTATTTCTCCCCGCAGGGCACCCAGCCTTTCCAAAGGGCTTCCCACCAAGCGCACCATGCCCTGAAACAAGTGGTTGGGTTTCAGGCCATTCCTTCTCCTGTACTCAAAAGCACATTTAAGCTGCCAGTACTGCAAGTAGAGCAGCCCACCACCACATTTCTTTTATCCCTCAGCTATATTCCTTCTCATTACATTTCTTTTAATAACTTCAGCCAGCTCCTTGGCCGTTTTGACCGGCAGATTTTCAGACAGACAGGCTGCCTGTCACTCCTACAAGCGAGCTTCATCATCACAGGTTTCTAACATAGCAGAATAATAATTCAGCCGAGCTTGTTGCACAACTGAGGCAAATTTAAAGTATCCAAAATGAAAACAGAATTCTTTACTAGTACATTCAGCTTTGATTACTCATATAAAGCAGTACACAAGCATTACTGAAAGTTTAAGATCTCTGTGGATAACAGCAGCAGCACTACCATCTACAGCCTTTCACATATTCACTCCTGTCTGGACTTCGGTTATTCATGGCATTTGAGAGGAATAATCAGCAAGTTTATTTCCTAACTTGTGAGAAAAGAGGTGGAGGAACAGGACACGAGGCCAGCTGAGTCTGCATTTTCGGACAGAGTGCATCAGGATAAATATTCCAACTCTAGTTTCGAGCTCTTCAGCATGTTTCATGCACCAAGACAGTCTTCCTGGCGTCATTAGAGATGAGCCAAGCTCACTAGGACGAGATCTGGATCACAGGAGCTGAATCTTACTCAAATATAGATGAAGAGACATACCAATACTCTCAGCAGCCAACTAGTTCAAATGAAGCACGGGTACAGACCCAGCACTGTTATCGTCACAGCTTTAGTGCACGAGTTATTTCTGAAGGTATCTACACGTCCTGCCAAACTGACGCGAGTTGGCTCGCTCAGAAAACCTAATTTTTTCAGGACCAAAAAGGAGGGGGAAAACCATCCAACATGCTTTTGGATAAACGGGAACTTCAGCTGGGCAAAGCACATGCAGGCTGGAGACCTAAAGACTACAGGAATCCTCTGCCGGACCGCAGGGACCCCGCAGCCTGGGAGACCTGCCTCTGAACACTGCCTGACTGCGCTCAGCACCAGTGCCTTCAGGTCGGCTGGAACACAATGTTCAAGAGCTGCATCGCAAGACCTTATGGCAGCATTACATTTTTCAAGCATCCCCAAAGTAATTTGTTACCGTGAAAATCAAATGCAAGTGAAAGATACTGCAATGTGAAGTAGAGTGGAAAAAACCGAACATAGCTGAAATCCCTAACACGCAATTCTTTTTTCTCCAGCAGGTTTATTTTTACAGAGTACATAATGTTAGGAAAGCCTAAAAATAATTTATCCCCCCTCTACCCCGTCACATATCAAGAAAATCCTCAAGTAGTATTACCTACCCATCACGTGGACCCATTAAGATTAAGAGATTATTACAGTTTCTGGAGTCACTGAGGCGGTGAGATTATCCAAGTCCCAGCTTGTTCCCAGCCTGCCGGGGCGGCAGCACCCAGGCTGTGGCCTGGGGCGAAGCGCTAAGTTGCGATCACGTCTGGGTAGCAGGCACCGGCTCCCCGCAGCCAGCCCCGCAGCGCCGGCTGGCTCTGCTGCCCTGGGCTGAGAGAGCAAACAAGCGCCTCGGTCCCACAGCTGTCAAGAAACAGCCACAGCAACACTCAAACCCTGCGAAGTGCTTCTGCTCGTGACTTTTTTACTTCATGAGACAAGATCTAATTTGTCATCCTACTGGGAGAGATACAGGCATGCCCACAGGAGCTGGGGTATCAACCCAGCGCACGTGGAGAGGTAAAGCATCACCTTCCCCAACTGCCCAGCATCATCCCCTCGACACTCCCGGCTCTACCCACGCTTAGGGTGGCTCAGACCCAACGATGAACGCTCAGACCCTGCTTACTGTAAAACCCAGCCTGCCTGAGCCACGAGCTGTGTGTCAGAGCACATAATCTGCTTTACTGCACCCAGGAGTTGTAACAAACAGAGGATTAGGACTTCAGGCAGTGGACAAACAGCAACAACAGATGCTTCCTAAGCTAAGATTGTTTGTACGCAGATGGCTATTAATCTCACATTTAAGAAAAAAGAAAAAACATTGGGCAAAGGAGGAACCCCTGGTACTGGCGGGATGCGATGCTGTCTTTTACTAGCAGGCTGGCAGGCAGAGCCAGAGCCACTTCATCAGGTTACCAGCAGCTCTGAGCAGAGATCTCCACCAGACATGGGCCAGTGGTTGGGTACATGACGGCTGCCAGCTGCCCACCCCCACTGATAATGTCATGGCTTGGGGGAGTGAAGGAGTTAAAAAAAAATCATACGCTCTTTAGACACAGGTGTATATTTAGATAAGTGAACTGTAAAGTTGCCTAAACCTAATTACTACTGTAAATGTAATTTAAACCACCCAAAACATTTCCACTGCTCAAGGAAGAGCTGTAACAATAGGAGGAAGCGCTAAGACACAGCAGCTATTCTTAATACACAAAAACACTTACTCTGATGAATAACCAAGACTTACTTACTAATTTAAATTGAGTATGTTTTTGCCTCCTAGGCATTTTCAGACTATAAAATTAGAAGTCTTAGCGGGTTTCTGAGGATGACCTTGTTTACCTCCCTACTCAACCATGTGCCTGACACCTATTGGGTGCTGTGTCTTGCAAAAACCGTATCTTTCTTGCTGGACACGGCAGAAAGCAGTGACAGGCACCAGATTAATAACCACCAAGCTGCTTGTTCACTTCCTTTAAACACAGGGACCTATTATCACTGCAACCAGCTGACAAAGTGCTACACATCATTTCTAAGGTGTGATGGAAGGGAGGCAGATGGGACAAAGGATCAGCAGTCAGTTCCCTCTCCGGCTGCAATGAGTAACCACCATCTCATGCCAGCCCAGCTGTGTCAGTTGAGCTCACATGGGACAGGAGACCACGCTGCAGAGCTCACCCCCAGCACCGCCTTCACAGAGCGCTTTGCACCTCCTTAATTTTCATAGAAAAAGAACATGCAAGAGCTCAAATTCCCAGCTCACGTCCCAGCCCATTTCACAAACCTCATTTTGATTTTTGCAAGTTGAATTTTCTGCTCCCTTCTGGGAAATGGATGGGGCAACAAATAACAGAAAGA
>NW_009212817.1:0-8710 GCF_000690835.1 Fulmarus glacialis | reverse complement strand
CCTTACTCTGCCGCCCCAGGTCTCAGCCCAAAGACGTGATAGATTAGGTTGTCATCTTGTTTATTTCCTGCCCCATAATCACAAGCAGCGGGATGGGCTCCATGGGCTGAACTCGCCATGAGTCAGTGTGTTTTCTGGCATCCCATAGGAGTTACTGCCCAAAGAATGCCAAACATCCACTCCTGAAAGAAGAGAAGTCATGCACATGGCACGGCCCCACGATCCGGGTGGAAGCAAATGGTTCAGAGCTACCAAGGTTATGAGACAGCTAAACGATAGCTACTGACAGCTTGACTCAGATACAGTAGAGTTTTAGCAAGAATGGTAAGACAAGAGGAGGAGAAAGGTAGGAGTGACCTGATCATAGCTACACAACTAAGCTATTTATTAAAAGTGAAACACCTAAAGCCCAGAGCGTGGACTAAGTACAAATGCAGTTTTCAAAGCAATATCTTGTTTAGGGGTTTTTTGATAGATTTCAGTATCTTATAGTTTTAAAAATCTCCCCAGAAGTTTTTATATTGGGTCAGACTAGCTGAAACTACTTCAGAGATTAGGCTGGAACCCCCTCTGTGTTACTGAAGCTTGTCTTGTTAAATGATTACAATAAAAACTAAATCCACTTACCTAAATACTCCAAATTCAAGATCCAGAGAAAAATACTTACCAAATAGGTCCCCACACATTGTCCCTACACACGTGGATATAGGGCATGTGCTTGGGAATGAAATGCCAATGTGCTCATTTGTGGGTAGGACATATCCATCAGCCTCTGAGCAGGGGACAGAACGATACCCCCCCCTCAAAGAGAGTAGCTTTTTTACAGATCCCAATTGCTCAATCAATTATTTCCAAAATAAAAAGAAAATTTAAGACAGCCTAGTAGCAAAAGTTCTTATTTAGCAGTTAGGCAATAGTAAGTGCCAATTATTCCACTCATAAGCAACGGTTGTGCTTGTACTCAAAAAGTGTCATCATTTATCCTGACAGGCTTCTGTTCTACTTTGTCATCTCTTCAGTAACAGGTCCATCAGGAAGAATCTAAACTTCTCTGCGTGTGGAGAGATTACAAGTGGCCCATAATTTATATTTATGGGTGTTCTCCTCATTTGTCCTCTAGAAGAGAGCTGGGACAGAAACAGAACTGGGCTGCTGCTTTAAAGGCTCAGAAGTTTAAAAAAAAAAAAAAAAGTCATCCGTCACTATTTTTGCTATGCTGGCACCCTGCTCTGAAGTCACCACACAGAGCTTGTTTGTACTGGTTTCACCTATAAACGATGCAACAGCTGGAACAAAACTGGTTGAGATGCTGAACCTGATTGTACAATACAGCTCACGGCTCTTACAGAGCTATTGGTAGTCAAGAGTTTGTTAACCCATTAGGAGAGGCTTGTTTTTGCAAAATATTCATGACAAAGTTTAATTACACAAGTCTTCATGAAAACCAGGATCAGAAGATTGCAGGCATGATCTAGGACTTAGGGGCCAACGAGGGGATGGAAGAGCTTGCTACAGACATTTCCAAACAGCTTTGTAGTGCAGGATTTAAAGGAAGAAGAACACAGGGCAGGTGAGGTTAGTGGTGCAAGATCATCTCAAAGGTCGGTCAGAGACTAGAGTGGTGCCTATAAATCCTCACATGCTGTTTACTCTTGTATAAAACCCCACTGCTCTAACTGCAGGGCCAAAGAGAAGATCGGACATATGAAGTCTCAGGTATCAATGCCAAATGATGTTGCAAGACAGATTTTTATTCTTCAGTTTACACCCGGAGTGCAAGTTCAGAGTAACACGGTGCTATTGCAAAGGCAAAAAGAAGACAGCACATAAATCATCCACTGAACAAGCACAGTGAATCCAACCAGCTAAAGAAGCAGAAATTCCATTCAGACTCATAGGTGAGTTGAAAACTACAAAAATTTCATAAAAGTAAATCTAAAGATATATACACAAGGAGATGAACTATAGCAATTATGTTTTACCTCACAGCTCTAGTAGGTCTGACGAACTCTTATAACCAAACTGACATTCAGGACTGTATGTTTTAACCAGGCTGGTCTAAGCAACCAAACTTCTGTACAATGGACTTTCTCTGACACAGGCATCACTTGACTGGGGCTGCTGACTCGACTCCTGCTCAGATTTTGGCCTGACACACAGCTCACGCTGACACAGCTCAGCCTGATCTATGCTGGGAGCAGCACCGCTGGGCTAAAGCAAGAGCTACACGTACGCCAGACACAAAGGAGAGGAGGAGATAAGACCTGCTGTCCTTGCAGCTGTGCAAAAGCAACTGCTGGGCAGTTTCTGATAAGACTGAAACTATTCAGAATTAACTGGAACAACCTACAGGAATGGTAGAAACCAAACTTCCATGATGGAAGGTGTAAGTACATCACCTTACCCATAAAGCTTTCAAGCTGACCTATCAGTATCTGCACTGCTGAGGCTCCCAGGCTTCCCACTGTGATACTGGGACACCTGCACTGTGATGGAGGAGGAAAGATGAGCATTCTCACCATCAGCTGGGAAACTGGCTTCCTCACAAGCACGTGAGTTAGTGAACTTGTGAATTAATGAAGTAATGAATTAGAGGACTAACAAGTTACACCAGCCCATTGAAAGGGGACTAAGCCCTTACTTGATTTTTACCTAATGAGCTCATGTAATAAAGTTGGATTCACAGGGTACATCCTCCTATCACTTTGAGAGGTCCAAACGAACCATGACACTTGACCCAGCACTATTGTCAGAAAAAGTACTCGAATAGGGTTAAATGATATTCATAGATCCCCAGTGAGCAACCAAGTGGCAGCTTTTTGACCCTTAAAAAAGACCAGTTTTTCTTTGCCATCTGCTTTGTTGACACTGACAATGAGGTAATGCTAATCCACTACAAAATTGCGCAGACCTCACTAGCAGAATTCACCGAAAAACTTTAAAGAAGCAATTCCTTGGTCCTACTTATAGATTTGCCCCCCGGTTAGGTTTTCTTCCAGCTAACACATTGTTGCAGTTAGCATAAGTTTCGCAAAAAGTCATTCTCCAAAAAGCTTTTTCCACGATGTGTGCTGGTATTTAATAAAGCCTTGAATTCTCCCAACTGACCTGGCAGCTCTGTGCTTGCTCCAAACTCTTCCTGGCCCGCAAACATCCGGCAGCTTCACGCCTGCTTTACGCTGGCCAAGAGAGCGTAGGAAGCGTGAAGTGAATGAACTCTGAAACTCTTGGATTAGGGATATCGTTAGAAAGACTGCTCCCAGGAGGTATCCTTCCTCTCCCATTAGTAAAAGGAAATACCGCATCTAAATACAGCTGTTACCTTTATCTACTTTTACCCTTCTTATGCACAAGCTGGAGTGAGTCCAGGATTCTGGAATATTTGACCAAAACAACTGTATCTCAGATCAGCTGCAGGGAGGTATATATTGCAGCCTCATGTCTACCTTCCGCTATGAGGCATGCAAGGATTTCCTTCCACTGTGTTAGCCCTGCTGTTTTCAAACATTAACATTGTCTGAGCTTTACCTTGACCGAGAAAAACAACTTTCATCAGCAAAGCTGTGTTTATTTGTTGCCTAAAGAGGATATCCTTCCAGTTCCATTATATATCGGCCACCTGCTATGGACCTTGCAAGAGTTACAGGCTGCTGTTCACTCAAGAGCTTGTACACCGTCCTGTTTTTCCTCTAGGATTCAAACAGCACCCTCAAGGCAAGAATCACCACTTTCATTTCCAGTCTTGGTCACTTGATTAGAGTTGTCAGAAGTATGATCAAGCAGGAGAAAAGGAGGTTCAAACACCGGCAGCATGCTCAAAACTGCATACACACAGAGACACAGAAACCTGAGCTCCCAGAACTCCAGCGTGACCATTAATTTGGCAGCAGCGGTGAAAAAGTTTTAAAGTTGACAGCACTTGAATGGTAACCACCATGATCAAGACAGCCTCATGCACAAGCTTCAGAGCCATCTCGCAGAAGTCCTCTTCCTGCCCCAAACTAGCAGTGCTACAAACCAGCCCCCGCCAGGCAGACTTCCTTTCCTCCTGTGTATGCTCTCCACGTCCACCCCAGGCTAAGCCCAGTGAAGGTTCACCAAGAACTGAAGATTAAGGAAAAAGACATCTGTCATGCCACCTCCTCCAGAAAACAGGCACCTACCTGACCTCAACTAATTCAGAAACAAGACCCTTCAGAGAGAAGAGTGCAGAGGGGAGGGAGTGAAGAGTACTCCGCGTTTGTGCCATTACACTATTTCTTAGTTACAATGATGTCTCTCCCGTGCTTCATTAGGTGACCCAGGCAGGGATAACTGAGAAGTATAGAATGGTAACTCTCGCTCAGGAGCCTGCTGTCACTGCGTCATCAATGCACAGGCTGCCTGCTATGCTACCACCGAACCATAAGCTTATAATGGTCGAGCAGGCTCTTGCCACTGCCCTCACCACCTTCTTGGCAGTCCCTTCCCAATATACCCGTAACAGTAACGTGTCGGTACCAACCTTCACTGCTATCAGAGTCCATCATCCTAGAAGGAACCTTCTATAAAAGGGCAAAAGAGGACAAAGGGGTAAGTACATTAGTGCTGCAAAATCAACAAACAGGAATTCACACACTAGAAGTGTGCTTGGGTCTCAGCCAAGTTGTTTACTGAAACGCTGAGGTCTCAACTATATCCCTTATGCAGTGTCATTTCCTATGCTCAGGCTCCACCATATGGGAGCGTGTATGTTCACGTGAACATCTCACAGACCGTAAGCCACAGTATTCAATTCAAGTAGCCAGCGACACAGCAAGTTATCACAGATGAAAAAAAAATCATATTATATAAAAACTAAACAACTCTCAGACAGCTAGTGAATTAATAAGAGGCTTGCCAGACATTATGCAATAAGAATCAAGGGTCCCAAAACTTCTCCCTCTGAAAGTTTAAAAGGACGTGAAAGAAAGACCAGAATGTTGCTTATTTTAAAAGGTCCTGCAGTGGGGGTTGCCCTATTCTTTTTCTCTATGACAACAGCAAAGTTGCCTTCATACATAGCACAGAGGATTTAGTGAGAAAGATCCTCATTTTTACAAGAGACCCAAATTTTGCAGACAGCTCAACAGTCCAGGCACTAGCAGCCCTGGGGCTGATGGAATAAGCTATGCAGATGGAACCAATTATTTAGGAGGGAAGGACTCCTGCACGCATGGAGCAACATCTCACTAAAACTGAAGCCTCCCACCAACACATTCCAGACTCTTGGAGTAATCTACTTTGGGGAATATGCTTTAAGCTACATCAGCTTTTGTATTTCTTTCTCCAAACTTCTGCGCAATCACAAAACACACTCCCCTGCAAACTGACCTAATGGGTCAGTAAACATCTGAATCTAAAACCTAGTTAGAGACCTAACTTCCCAAGCAAAAGGTTCTGATTTCAGACAAGCTTTTCAGTACACAACACACCTGGAGGGACTTACCCACAGGATTAACAATGCTGCGGTGAATGACTTCGACCTAAAGTCCATGGCATAAAATAATGAATAAATCACACAGGCCATATTTGATATGTAGAATATCAAATTGAAGTGCCTTATATAACTCAAAACCATGTTTCTTAGAAAGGAACAGCATTACAGAAAGGAACAGCACTAATTGATTAGAAATATCTAATTAAGGGTAATCATTTCAAGCCAGCTGCATAAAGAATATTTCATGTAATATGTTGCGGGAGAAAAATAACTCCAGCAGGTTTCAATTAAGACTTACTGCCATATGGATTTTACATCTGCAGCAGGAACGCTCAAACACCATGTCACAACTAAGACATTTTTATGTCTCCAACTGAAAGCACTTAAACTGCTTGGAATAGAAGCATATGGGCCATAACATCCCCAATTAAGCAAACATTTTGCTGAACTGAGAGCCTAAACAACATAAAAAGCTAGAATATACTGTATTCTTGGTCATGCATTGTAGCCTCTAACTTTTAAAGGATAAAAAAGCTAAGAGCATATAGCACGTCGTACACTTGTAACCTTTAGTGCCCTCTTCATCCAGTCAAAGCAGAAGACCCCAGTGCAAGCCACACAGTGATTTTTAACGAGGCACTAAAGGAGTGGGGAGTCCTTTGGTCCGTGCAGACAGAAAAGGGCACTGCTCCCCGGAGCAGTTTACATGTGCTATCACAAGTACATGTGAAGGGCTCCTCCGGTCACCACCTCATTCAACCTCCTGCTTAAAGCAGGGTCAAAACAGAAGCCAGACCAGGATGCTGAGGGCTTTGGCCAGTTGGGTCTTGTAAAGGACTGAGGTGCCGCAACCTCTGCGGATCCCCGTTTCAACACTCCCCTGTACTTGCAGGGAGTGATGTTTTTCCTTAAGGCAAGTTGGACCCTCACCCGTTTCAATTTATAAAGCTTTGACAAGTGACACGATTCTCCATCCAACTAATCAAAGATGCTATGAACGGGAAAACAACACTTAACGGGTTTTCCCTTTCAGCATCCAAAACACCATCTCAAAAAACATGTCTTGATTAAACCAAGAGCTATGCTGCTGCTGTTGCGCCCTCTTGGGGCACAAGGAACCATGAGCCAAATCTTGAGCATTATTTTTCTCCATGCAGCTGGACCCAAGAACCCTGATTCCTCTTTACTAAAAACAGATGTCGGCCAAGTTAAATCATCCCATGACTCCTCCAGGAGAAGGATGTAAACAGCCACAGCTCACCCAGCTGTTACCAACAGAGGCCCCACTTACAAGTTAGGGAGCCCAACATGCTGCAAGACCTTATCCCAAAATGCTTTGACATACTGCTTTCAGACATGTTTATCACTGAAATCCATCAAAACACATTAGGTTACTTGAGTTTACACTAGATTAGAGTTTGGGTCTTTTATCGACTTCTTGCAGAGTTTTGAGCTCAGAGGAGAAAGAAACTGATATCTACGTTTTTCAGTCTACAATGCTTCCCAATGGAGTCTTAAAGTTTAACAAACCCCACCCCTGTAACATGCCTGCAAAGTAAATGCTTTATAAATAAGAAGGGGGAAAGAAGAGAGATTAAGTGATGTGCAAAAGGTCATAAACCATCTACAGTACAGTTTGGTATATTGAAATGCAGGCTTCTGTCTCCCAGGAGGCTTAACCTCAGTCAAAAGAAACTCCTAAAAAGAAACTACCACTAATGCTGTGCTCCAAAGCGTTCAATCCAGGTTTTGGTATCAAACTTTTGCAGCTAAGAAAAATACATATTTGCTACAATATAGAAGCGCCCTGGCATGGAGGCTGCTGGGTGCATATGAGAAATTATGCTTTGCCCCAGGTGAACAAGAGACCTTACAGGTGAATTAAATCCAAAACTACAGAAAAGCCTTAATTTAAAAAAAAACATCTATTTGCAATCACCACAAGCAATCGCACTGGAAGGAGCTCTGCTACAATATCCAAGTCTACAAGCTCTAATGCTCCTGCTGATGCCCAGAAAACAGCTTTCGCACACGACAGCAAAGGGGAAATTAAAGCACAAATTCACTGATGCTGTTCAAGTGCTTGCAGACTACAAGGCAGCTGGGCTGTCATGCTGCATTCACACTGCGAACTCCAAATGCTCAGCAAAGATAGGCACCGGGGCAGGCATTACAGCTAGATTAAGGGTAAGAAAGATTTTAACACAGGTGGACCGCAACACGAAGTCTACAAGGTTCAAACCGAGTCCCCACGTCTGTAGGTCTGGGCCCATTCTCCAGACCAGGTTCACACATCATCAACCTCCTGCAAGAAGCACGGACCCACAGCAGAGCCAAAATGGCCTTTCCATACTACTTTTAGCCAAATCCCCACATAAAAGTTTTATTCTTAATACCCAAATATTTAGTCGTGCAGTATTTCTTATAGCTCAGAGACAGGAAAACCAGGTATAAACCACTACTGCCATCAGCATAGCTGTGGTACTGGGGAACTCCGCAGGAACTAGTAATCCTCAAAGTAGGTTTCTCAAGCAGGTTTTGCATGCTGGCACCAACCTCCCTGCTATTACAGTGACATTGCAAGCGACAGCCAGCCCAGCCAAGCTAAAGCTATTCTGAGTGTATTTACACAGACTAAAAGCTACCCAAAGCATATACTTTGGTATCATCAGGCTTTCAAACACCTCCATGCAATACAAGAAACAGCAATATTCTACTAGACCTTTAGGTAGTTTACCTACTCACCTCAGTTCATCTACTTCTTTGCAGTGATGATCCCAGTAAAACGTTTTTAACTTGAATGGTGGCATTTTGGCAACTGCCTCAAGATAATAAGGTTTCTTATGGAACTGAGATTAACAGAGAGTCTAACATATTCAAGTAGCCTAAACAAGTGAAATCCCACAGAGACAGGAGGCATCCCCAGCGATTCAGCTGCAAGATTAAGTCCTTCTCGCCAACATGATTTTAAATGTACATAGACTAGGTGGAAAAGGAAAAGAGAAAAAACCTTGAGACTACCAAAAAACGTTCTTATCGCTGGCTCAGGGAAGACAGCTTTGAGATGTCAGCAGGGGGGCTGTAGCTGAAACAATAACCCCACTCCCCAGGGGGCAGGGGAAGCCACATTCTGCAGGAGAAGCAGCAATTTAGCACCGAACGTTACAGCATCTCAAGCAATAGAAACCCTCGGGGCACAGCCAGAGCCTCCCTACCACCACCCAGCATCAGCCTACCTGGTCAGGTCAGCGC
>NW_009212816.1:0-5487 GCF_000690835.1 Fulmarus glacialis | reverse complement strand
CGGGACCTCCCGATGGGAGGTCCCGGCCCCCGGCTCCCTTCCCGCCCCCCTCAGGCGCCGAATCTCCGCTTCCCTCCCGCCTCTCTCAGCTCCGCAGGAAGGTGGGAGAAAGCTGGGACTCTCGCTGAGGCGATGGCGCCCCATGCTGAGGTGACAGTGCCCCAAGTTGAGGTGATGGTCCCTAGGTTGATGTGATAGGGCTTCAGGTTGAGGTGGTGGAGTCATATGCTGAGGTGATGGTGCCTCGGGTTGAGGTGATGGGGCTGCACGCTGAGGTGATAGTGCCCCAAGTTGAGGTGATGTGGGGCTCCAGGTTGAGGTGACAGTCCCCAGATTGAGATGATGGGGCTCCAGGCTGAGGTGATGGGGCTCCAGGTTGAGGTGACGGGCCATATGCTGAGGTGATGGTGCCTCAGGTTGAGATGATAGTGCCCCAGGCTGAGGTGCTGGCACTCCATTTTGAGGTGATGGCATCTCAGGTTGAGATAATAGTGTCCCAGGTTGAGGCAATGAGGCCCCATGCTGTGGTGATGGTTTTCCATATTGGGGTAACAGTGCCCCAGATTAAGGTGATGGTGCTTCGGGTTGAGATGATGGTGCCCCATGTTAAGGCAACAGGGCCCCAGGTTGAGGAGATGGGCCCCAGGTTGAGGAGATGGGCCCCCACATTATCGTGGCAGAGCTGCTGCACCGGGCGACATATCCTGAGGAAATGGAGGGGGAAACTGATATGGAGGGCTTCTAGAGACATCTGACCCAAATATTTGGGGTTGGATCACGACCTTTCCCTTAGTGAACCTGATCTCAGCATCCTTGAATCTCAGTATAAATATTGCAGAAACATGGATGAAACCTTCAGGGAGAGTTTCATTACTTCTAGCACTGGCTAGGTAAGTGGTGACTGCCTGCTAGTGATCTGCCACCGGGAAATGGTAGTGTCCTGTGTAAAGGTGGAAAAGGTTTCAGCTCTTTAGAAGGGGTCAGTTGCAATATCAGACCTTGGCATTTCTTTAATAACAGTAATGTTACTTTTTAACAAAGTAGGAAAGAATTATGTGAAAATAAATACTTCTAGATTACTGATATACACATTCAAAACTAAAAATTCAACTTTACTTTGGCCCCATTGTTCATCATGAAAAAGATTTAATGACATGATCATATGTTTTTTTCTAAGCATACTGAATTCTGAGTTGAATAGGGGCTGTGCAGCCAAGACAACTGTTGTGTATATGGCCCTATTTCACTTGGCACATGAACACACACACACAGAGAGGCACATATGTATGTATGTATGTGTGTGTATATATATACACACATATTTTTAAACACATATAGTGAATGTGTCAGAACACGACAAGAAAATCTCTTGATTAAGACAATTGAATGTCTCTATGTTAACCAGAGTCTAGTCCTACTTGTGCTACACAGAGTTTAATGGAGGTTCTGCAAATTATGTAAACTAACTTTTCATACTTGATCATATATTTCATTCTTATTTTTCTGGAACCTTACTTGACTCACTTGAAATGTTGAATAATCGCAACTGCAGCTAAAATCAACGGAAGATGTATTTGGAAAACGTCAAGTGCTACAAAATGCTCAAAAAATTTTGTCTTAGGTACCTCACATTGTACACTAAATGGGTGCTTTTGTCCTGTGTGTCAGGTTCCTATCTGCAAATAGGCAAAATACAATACCATTGTCTCAAAAAGGCGTAGTGAAAAATAAAATCAGTTAATATTAGTGTAATTTACATATTTTGTAGAAATGTGGGCAACAAAATTACGAGCTATCTTCTAAGAACAGTTCAGCTAATTTTTAGTAAAGGAGGAATGGTACCTAATGGAAAGACAGTATATGATTGTGTAAAGTCTGTATTGTAATGTCTTTACGAATTACATTCTTGTAAGAAGGAAAAAACTGTAAGTAGAAGTTTTGCAGTTGTAATATATAAACATTGTCTGCTTTTATAGAGACAGATTGTTTATATGGTTTCCACTGAAATGTGTCTGCATTTTATGTTTTCAATTGAGTCCAAAGCATCTACCATTGCAGGGAAGGTTTTAAAAGGCAAAAAAAGTTGATAATTTTGAGCCTCTTCATTCTACAAGCCTTTGAGAAATAATCACAATCATTTTCTTGAATTTCTTGAAAGGTGTCAGATAAGATTTAAGGTAGTGAGAAGTATAAGAGACAATCTCCTTTTCTCTTGCTCTATTAGCTAGGGTTCATGAAATCAACAGCATCCACTATCCAGTAAATTTGTTTTATCTCTTTCCTATGATTGTTTCTAACAGTTATAACTCTTCCATACCACCAGGTTTAAAAGTTCATGAGCACTTCTGGGTTTTGTGTCTGAGAGGCTTTTAGGAATTTCTATAAACTCTTGACATGACTGTAACTACAATGTAGCACCACAGCGGTTATAAAAAAGCATGTAATTCATTCAAAGTTGTAAGTATGCTAAAATTACAAACTAAGTATGCACTTTACACACCTTTTTTTGCCTATAATGTAAATTTCTATTTTAATTGATAAATGGTAAATTGCTAACCTTTATAGCAATGTGATCTGAGTCAGAAAGGCTCACAAAACAGAAAGTAAACATGAAAAAGCCTTTAGGAAAGTATTCATTTTAAGCTTGTCTAAACATTTTAAAGGTGCAAATTTAGTGAAGTTTAAAGTTTGCAGTACTGTGAAGGTGAAAGTTTCAAGATTGTCACTAAAGAGAGCAAAAGTGTGTTCAGACCAGTGGGGCTTCGTCTAGGGTATGTTATAAACAGGTAAGTTACACTCCTAGCTCAAAGGAAAAAAGTGAAGATGCTGACTCTTCCCCCAAATCAGACATCATATGTTTTTGAAAACAAATTAAAATATTCTTATCTTTGTAAGAAAGATATTTGCTGTAATGCTTGAATAAGGTAGAGTTTTAATCTCTTATCTCATAAACTAGTTCCATGACTGAGTAAATAGTTTCAGAAAGAGAATAAAATAACGCGCAGTTCAGAAAATTGACCTCTGAAGTCCTTTGTCTTGTACAGAAAAGTAATTTCTAAAGTACAAAAAGGGGAGTTCAAATAACACTGAGGTAAACTTGAAAATTGCCATTGACTTCAGCGGAGCTAGGATGTCATCTAGAATACTAGGAATTGTACCTCAGGTTGAAAAGTCATAGAATCTTATTAAAAACTGAAAGAAAAACAATCAAATCTCTCTCTAGCTCTATGGATACACACTTGAGTTGATTTAGACATATCTAATTCAGGGTATGATGTGTAAATCCTAGCTAAAATTGGTGGGATTACTCATTCAGACAAGAAATGTTTTTGTGCGTAAGTACTGCAGGACTAAACCGTTATTGCAGGTAGATTTATTTTTTTGTCTTCCTCTCCACTTCTGAGAATTAATACTCTAATAAGAAAATAACCTCTGTTTACACAGGACTAACAACATTACATGCTCTGCTTCAGGTTAATTTAAAAATTCAATTCCCTTAAGTAGTTTTGACAGATGCCCAGGCAGTTTCCTGAATGCATTTGCAGTGGAAGGCCTCTACACACTCTGTCTTGTTTCTTGTGTGGATCTTTATTAAAATCCCAGAACAGATCTTGAACTCAGTCCAAAGCCCTGTATTTTCTGAAATCTTTGAGGAATAAAGTGTGTGCTGGGAGATGGATCTTTGCTTTTTGTTTTCTACCTGATGAGAATAAAATAACTCTATAGGAAACCTTCTGGCATGTTGGGCCTTATCCAAAAGCTTTCAGACTCTGCAAGAATCTCTCTGTTGGTCTTAATGATTGACATATTGAAAGAACTTTGTTCCTCAAGCCCTTTGGTGAAGCATCAGGATGTTTTGGCACATGGTAGTTCACATGGGAATGGACTGTCATTGCAATAGTATTTTCACTATTATGATGTGATGATTTTCACCTTTAGAGACATTACTTAAATAATCAATTTTGGACACACTGTGAATGGTCTGAGCTAGCATTTAAAAGGTCTTTGTGCAATTTAATACCCACTAAATAGAATAAACTGTGTAATAAAATTATATTTAAGTTACTGTAAGGACTTTGGATCAGATTAAGGAGCAGTGTCTCTTTTGGTCCAGTGACTAAAATGGGAGATAAAATCGCTCCAAAACGGCTTTGGGATTTTGAGAAGAAATACATTGCTATGCAAACCTCTAATAGATAAAGGCATGTATATATGAATACAACTTTGTATACGAGTCAGGCCATACCATCAGACACTGTGGGTTAGGTTAGAACTAGTTTAGAAAATACTGTGGTGGAGTAAAACATTTGTTGTAACTTAGAATCCTGACTAGCTCCATGCCTGTACTGCGCATGCTTCCATTACAGCTCTGCACCATGAGCTGACACCTGGCCCACCGTTACAGTACGGTGTCAGGGCTGTCACTGAACCTTTTTGGACACCTGTACTGCTGATGCTCAGTGCTTTGGCTCGCTTAGTATCGCAGAAGCAGGGGGAAGTTTGGTGTCTGGTTTTAAAATGGTGCTAGTTGTGCTCTTGAAGTTATACGGAAATGTAAACATTCACAAGATCAGGGCCTTGGTATTCATACTTTTTCTTCGTCAGGCTAGTATTCATTTTACAGAAGTATCTTTTTCACAGAACGTGAGTAAATCAAAAGGACTCCAACCTCAGCACCAATAGCTGTTCTTTAAAAGATAACATTCAGGGCTATTTTGCACATTAAGACTGCCAGAGTAGTGACACTCTGAAAAGTGCTTCCCAGAAGCACTTGTAACCCAGAAGGTTACAATACCTGTAAACAATTCTACAGTGCTTAACTTTCTTAATGGGCTACCTGCTCTTAAAATGAAGCCCATGAGTAAATGCTTGTAAATCCACTTTTGCACAGTCTGGCTTCCTTAAGGAAGGCGTTGCCCTTTACTCCTACTATGAAGAGACCACAGCCTCCCACTTTGGCTGTGGTTGGTAGCTGCTATGAATCTGCAAGTTCAGAGGAGCTGTGATTGCACCACGCCTACGCAAGGTGAACGTGCATCCCGAGCACAGCTGAAATACGGCAAGGCTTTTGCCATGAGGAATTTGTCCTCAGAATCTACCACAAGCAGTCATAAAACATCAGACCAGCGGAGGGAGGGTAGTAATGGCAGTGCTGGCAGGCTTCGTTTGGGGTAGTGGGGCTGGGTTTTGCAGAATCACTGTTGTATCATTTCCATCGCTGTTCTCTCAACTTTTTATTTCTGAAATCCAGTTATTTATGGTCTCCCTTGGCTGACCAAAGGGGTGTAGGCAGAGGGGTGCATACAGCGCTCGCTCAGGAAGAGGTCTGGACCTCCGAGATGCCCCAGATCAAGGCTTCGTCCTGAGCTCAGTCCAGGGCCTCGGTGCTGCAGCCAGACCATCCCGGGCCCCACTGGGCCGAGCCGCGGCCCGCGGGCTGCAGCCCCCCAGCTCTGCCAGGCTCCCCGTGGCAGAGGGGCGCCCGGT
>NW_009212815.1:635-1134 GCF_000690835.1 Fulmarus glacialis | reverse complement strand
GCCACATACCAGCGGCCGTTGTCCTCACAGACCAGGGGCCCTCCGCTGTCACCCTGGCACAGAGGGGCAGAGCGGTGAGGAGAGGAGACGGGAGGTGCCTCTCTGCTGGTACCCAGCCAGGGGACACCGGCGTGCGGAAAAAGTGGGCAGCCCTGCCAGTCCCGCGCCACCTTGCCTGGCAGGGACTGAGTGCCCCTGGCTCACCTGGCACGCATCTTTCCCTCCCTGCAGGTACCCGGCGCACATCATCCGTGGGGTCAGGTAGCCCTCGTACACCTTGTCGCTGTTGCAGATCTTGTAGTCAATCAGCTTCACCTCAGCCTCCCGCAGCTTCGGGGATGTGTTATCTGCAAGGCAGGAGGAGCCATGGGGCAGGGTGGGCCGCGTCCCCCCAACACCCCTGGGCCCCTCCGCAGCACCAGGCGTTTCCGCGGCAGCGAGGGAGGAAGCTGGTATTTCTTGCAGGCCTTATTTCTGCAGAGCCGCATAGCCGGGAGGG
>NW_009212815.1:262-576 GCF_000690835.1 Fulmarus glacialis | reverse complement strand
GCCGTGCTCGCTCCTCTCGCCCGCTGCATTCGCAGCTCGGGCTGCGGCACTCAGGAGCTGCATGCGGAGACCCGGCGTCCTCCCTCACCTTCGTTCTCCCTGGTCTTCCCAAAGCCAGTGATGAAGCAGGACCTGCCAGTCTGGAATCGCTGGCCGTACATGGGGAGGCAGGCTGGGCGAACCTGAGCTGGAGGGAGACATGATGAAAAGCAGGCGAGGAGAGAGGGATGAGTCACCCAGGAGCAAAATAGCTGCTGTAGTCACCAGCCCTATGGCTAGGGAGGAGCGGGGTGCACAGGAAACACTCCCCTCGG
>NW_009212815.1:0-223 GCF_000690835.1 Fulmarus glacialis | reverse complement strand
GGCATGGCGATGAGCACGATGCCCACGGCTGTCTGTGTGCCGGGCCCTGCCAGGGGAGGGTGGGCCAGTTCCTGACCACGGGACAGGCAAGGGAAAGCAGTGTGGCCACAGCAGAGCAGGAGGCTGCAGCCCCGTGCAGCCCAGGGGACGGCTCTGAGGGGACCCAAGCTGCCTCTTGCTCCTGCCCATCCCCAGGCTCTCTCTGTCCCCCCGAACCCCAGCC
>NW_009212814.1:2982-6817 GCF_000690835.1 Fulmarus glacialis | reverse complement strand
CCCGCACCCCGCCGCGATCCCTCCCCTCCATCCGCTTCCAGGCGGGATTTCTCCAGCCTCCTGTTGCGTTTCCCTCCCTGCGCCGGTTCCCCCCCTACCCTCCCGGCCGGTTCCGGCCTGCGGGAGAGACCGGGACACGTTATTAAACGGCAGTTAGCGACTTGCTCCCCTCCTGACGAACGCGGTAGCATCGAGGCGTAAACCCGGGGCCGAGCCGTGGGTTTCCCCACTGGCGTCACTCTCGTGGGAGAGGGGTAGGTGTGGGGTGCGACAGCGCTGGGGCTGCCACTGAAACAGCCCAAATGGGACACGAGTCCATCTCCTTTTTTTGTGTGTGGGTGCTCTCACGCAGCCCCAGACCCGTTTGGGGGGCTTTATCCTTCCCGCGTTGTGTTTTGGCCTCTGCTTGAGCTATTCTTCTGGCAGCAGCCATGGACTCTCCTGAAGATACCCTCAGAGTGGGGCAGAAACACCCCAGAGAAATCTCGGGTGTCTCCAAGGGGTGCTTCGGGCAGCCGTGACCCTCAAAGCCCCTCCTTTCCCTGAAGCCAGTGTGAATAAGGCAAAGATGTGAGTCTGTGTCTGCTCAGGGAGCACGTTTCAGCGTCTCCATCTGTCATGGAAGATGCTTTTATTTATGGCTCTTCTTGCCAGGAATTTTGGCAGGTGCTGGTTTTTCTCGCTTGTTGTTTTGACCCTGGAGTACACACGAGCACGTGGGCTGTGTGTCTGCGAGGTTCGCCAGACCCGAGGAGCTTTTTGTTCCCGGTGTTTTTATTTGAGTCGGGGAAACAGCTGACGAACAGTTGGTGAAACGAGTTGGGCAGGTCTTGGCCCAGGCTGGTAGAGGAGGCGGCTGTTTCTGTTGGGTAAGGCTGTCTGCTGGGGTACCGGGAGTTTGGGGGGGGTTTGGGTGGTCCCGTGCCATCCAAAACCCTCTGGGGATGGTGCTCGCTGTGAGATGTAAAGACTGGAGCAGACCACGGGGTCTGATCTTGCTCCTGGCAGTAGCCGGGAGGCTGGTCTTGCTTCTGGGAGATGATGGCAGCGCTGTAAACATGCTCTGATCTAATTAGTCCTGGGTGGTAAGTGGGGGTTAGGGCCTGTCACGTGGGGTGTGGTAGTTTTAGTGATTTGCGCCGGACTGGGAACAAACATCATCGACTGTCGCGTCTGAAGACGGTGTTGTGGGGGCTGTTAGCTCTACCGGAGCCGCCCGTCCTGCAGGTGACCGGGATCCGGGAGGTGACAGTCAGCCCTTCGTGCTGGCAGGAGACCATTGTGGTGGGGACAGCGGTGGTGGCCCTGGCTGGCTGCCCGGCGGGGAGGGACAGAGGTGGCCTTGCTGGGGGGGCGCAGGCTCTGGGAGGCAGCGGGGGGCTGGGTCTCAGGCCAGCGCCTGGACCCTGTGGTTTATCCCCAACCGGCTCCATAAAAGAGGGCTGGACCTTTTATTAGTGCTTAAAGCCTGTGCTGCTGCCTGCTGCGTGCCAAGGGCCGGCATTTCCTGCTTCCCTGTCGGAGCAGATGTGGGTCAGGCTCCTCCTCGGCTCCGCTGGCAGCCGGGAAGGGATGCTGAGGCTGCACGCCGCCCGGCCGACCTCTGCCCACGTCGTTACAGTCACAGAAATAACTTTGGCTTTGAGGTGTAACAGAAAGAACTAATTTTAACATTTCTAACACCCCACGCGCGCATCCCCGCTCGCACGCATCTGGTGCTGCGACGTGGGAAGCGTTTTCTGCTTCCTGGCTCTCTGGCGTTGCCAGGCCGGGGATGGAGCAGGGCTGTCCCAAGGGCTTAAACATCAAAGCCTTCATGTACTCTTTAATTTTCCCCCAAATAGCTGGTCCCTCTGGAGCAAATTGTTGCAGGGATTGTTGCAGGGTGGGAAGAAGGGAGTATTTTCCTGCCTTACCTGTGTCCCTCTGTCCCACAGGTGCCAGTGTCTGAGTCCCTCTCGGTGTATGTGTGGTAACAACATGTCTGTCCCCCTCCTCGCTGACGCAGTGACTGTCTCAGGGGCAGAGCGGGAGACTGCCGCGGTAAGGGCCAGACCCCTCCTGCCTCACCTGCTTCTTCCCTTTTAGCAGTCTTGAAGATCAGGAGCTGCTTCCGTGGGGTTCAGAGGGGCCACGAGCTGAGCCCGCAGTCCCTCAACTCTTCAGATGTACATCTTGTAGTATCAAAGGGGATGCAGGACCAGCATGTTCTTGTCTTGCTGGGGAAAAGTAACTGTCCTTTGGGCTGGGCTGTTTGTTACTGCTGCATGGTCCAGTGCAGAAGCAGCCTCACAGCTAGGCTTGACCTGCAGGGAAGTCAGCGGGAGTTGGATCTGATTTGGCTATTTAAGCTTTTAAAAGCTATTTTGCTTTTAAAAGCAAATCCCCCAAAGAAAATCCTCTGTCCTTCCCTGGGGCCCCACAGGCTGCCCTCCCTTTGCTCCCTGTTGCTTAGGGGCTGCTCAAATCTTAGATGAAAAGCCTGTAGAGATGGGTTTTGTGAGTCCTTGGCAAGCTCGGCCTCCGCTCAGCATGGTGCCGTGCAGCCTGGCGGGACGATCCGTCGCTCCCCGGCCCTCTGCTACGCTGGGCAGCCAAGGGGCCGACGACGCCCACGAACCTGGCCGTGACAGCAGGCTCTGTGGCATGATGATGATGATGTGCCTGTTCCACCCATCCATCATGCTCAAAGCTGCAGAGACGTGTCATTAGCATCAGCTAATTTCTGCCTGTTTGAGTCTCCTCTAGATAGTGACTAAGTGGCCTTTTGGTGCATCCCTGCAAGCCCAACCCTGCCTCTCTCCCAGGGCACCGGCTGTCGCACCAGCTAATTCTTTTGTTTTTCTGCTTAATTTAACAGGTCATTTTTTTACATGGCCTTGGAGACACGGGGTGAGTATTCCTGGAGCTCGCTCTGGCTGTGACGCGTGGTTTGCTGAGCACAGGCCCGGGCCCGGCTGTTTGCTGCGAGCACCGGTGCTGCTTTCGCCAGGGGCAGCTCCGAGATTTGTCTGGGGCTTTGAGCTCGGTCCGATAGCCGTGCCTGCGCCACCCTCACAGGGAATCGCTGGCCAGCAGCTGTCTACACTTGACGGGAAGTGATCCTGGCAGCCTGGCAGCCTGGCAGCCCCCCGCCTCCTGCGGGTTTGATTTTCTGCTTTCTTTAAGGCAAGCAGATAAGCACTGCGGTTTTTCCAGTCCTTGGGTGTTGGGCTGTGTCAACGTGAGTGCATCTTTCTAATGTGGAAGGCCAGCTTAGAGGACAGTGTGAGATACAGCAGTAACAAAAGGCTTCTCCCTGCACGGGAGATTCTCCCTCCTCCCTTGCTGAGAGCAGCTCCCCTGCCTCCAGTTGCGGGGCTTTGTGTGCTGCCTTTGCCCTGCCGCAGAGGAGATCTGTGCTGGGGATTCACGTCGGGATTCAGGCTGCTGGGGTGGGCAGGACCTGGTAAAATAGCGTTGGAGCAGCGGCAGGGGGCCAGCAGCCTTGGATAAAACCTGTCCTTGGGGGAAATCCCTCACCTTCGCCAGCATCCTCCAAAATGCTAAGGCAAGCCTTGAACTCCCTCCTCTCCTCTCTCCCCAGGCACAGCTGGGCTGATGCTCTCTCCTCCATCCGCCTCCCCTATGTGAAATATATTTGCCCTCACGCGTAAGTGCCATCCTTGCTTCGGGAGGGGCCTTGGGGGGCCTGGGTGGGCTGTGACGCTGGTGCCCGCTGCCAAGACTGTTTGGGGAGGCAGACGGTGGCCTGTGCCCTGACCTACCTGTGGGGCTGTGCAGTGAGGCTTGCTCTCCTGCTGTGGCTGGTTCGTTCAGGGCCCCAGCCCTGACA
>NW_009212814.1:2645-2855 GCF_000690835.1 Fulmarus glacialis | reverse complement strand
AGCACTGGCGCTCCTTCCCCGTCCCCCTGGTCAGGCAGGAGGGGGCTCAGCAGAAAGGGAAGGAAATGCTCCCCGGTGTGTCCCCAGTGTCGATAGCAGCCCACGCAGGGTGGCACTCACCGGGCTGGGAGAGCTCCGCCGCAGCGGCGTTCCCGGCAGCAGGGCCTCGGCTTCCCAGTGTCCCGTCTCAGCAGCCGAGGCAGCCCCTCC
>NW_009212814.1:490-2598 GCF_000690835.1 Fulmarus glacialis | reverse complement strand
CAGCAAACAGGAGAGGGGCGCAGGTGCTCTCCTCCCCAGGCGGGCCACTTGGCAACGCCCTGGAGCTGCCAGCTCAGCTGGTATCTGCTCGGGGCTCACGGATGATCCCCGGGGTCACCTTGCAGTCCCCAGGCTGAGTCTGGTGGCACCAACCCACTGCTGTCCCTTGGGAGAGGTGTCCTGCAGCTGCAGGCGGGAGGGCCGGTCACGCTGCTCCCCTTGGCTCAGATTTTCTTCTCTTGCACTTGAACTAAAACACCCAAACTGTTTTTTCCACAGGCCCCGGATCCCAGTGACCCTCAACATGAAGATGGTCATGCCCTCCTGGTCAGTGCTTTGGGCGGCAGGGGTGGGTGGGATCCTTCTGAGGATGCGTTTTGGCGAGTGAGAGGGATGGGGGGACTGAAGAGCCAAAATCCACTGCCCTGTAGAAGTTGGGGGAAGAGCAGAGCACACCCAGCTCCCACCTCCCCACACCCTGGGGCTGACCCTGCTTCTTCTCCCAGGTTTGATCTGATGGGGTTGACTCCGGATGCACCTGAGGATGAAGCTGGGATCAAGAAAGCCGCAGAAAACAGTAAGAGCCTTTGGGGAGGTGGAAGCGCTGAGCTCCTGGGCGCCTCTCCCTCGCTGGGACAGGAGCAGATGTCTTCCTTCCACCTCTCCTTCCTTTCTGCTCTCCTGTGATCCCAATCTACCTTCTCCCTGGAGTTCGGTCCCTACCTCTCCCTGACGTGCTGAGTGTCCTGTGTGCACCCCCAGGCCTCGGGTGCTGCTCTTCGCCCCCCCCACCTTTCACTGACCCATTTCTCTGTCTTCTTCCAGTTAAAGCAATTATCGAGCATGAGATGAAGAACGGGATCCCACCCAACCGCATCATCCTGGGGGGCTTCTCACAGGTGAGTTGAGCTGCAGGGGGCTGAGGTGGAGCAGACTGAGGGTTGGGTTCCCTCTTCCCTCTCCGAAGACATCCCTCAAAGAGGGCATCTGTGGCAGGGAGGTGGGTGGGTGCTGTGTGAGCCAGTGGGTGCTCCGGGACTGCAGATCCCTCCATCGCACTAACAGACCTTCCTCATTTGCTGCAGGGCGGCGCCTTGTCTCTGTACACGGCTCTCCCCTGCCAGCACCAGCTGGCTGGCATCGTGGCGCTCAGCTGCTGGCTCCCGCTGCACAAGGCCTTCCCACAGGTATCCTGCGCTGCTGCTGCCCCTTCTGTCTGCACGGAGGGTCGGTGTGGGGGGTGGTTCCTGTCCAGAGTTTGCTGCAGTTCAGCCTGGGGCTGCTGGAGGCACGGGGTGCCTGTGGTGGGGGCTTAATCCCACGCCCCTGCTCCTGGGGCTTGGGGCAGGTGAGGGCACAGGAGGAATCAGGGCTCTACCTCCGATCTGGTGTGGGCATCTGTGAGCTGATCGGCTCCCCAAGCCTCCTTGTGCCCACCGGGCAGCAGCTCAGTCCTGGTGGCAGTGTGGGAGAAGGCAGGTGGCAGGGCAGCAGGTGCTGTGCGAGCGACTCTCCCACATCCCTCCTGAGGAGGGGAGCTGCCAGGTGATGTGCATGGGGACGCAGATACAGCACTTGCCCTGTTCCCCGCTGGGAATCCCCTCTCCTGGGCACCCCTGAGCACTTCCTTCCTCGCTGCAGGCGGCAAATAACAGCGTGAACAAGGACATCGCCATCCTGCAGTGCCATGGGGAGATGGATCCCATGATCCCCGTTCGCTTCGGGGCCCTCACTGCTGAGAAGCTGAAATCTGTTGTCACCCCCACCAAGGTCCAGTTCAAAACCTACCCTGGCGTGATGCACAGTTCCTGTCCTCAGGTCAGTGCCTCGGGGCGGAGAGAGGGGACGGGGCTCTCAGGGGCTGGTCTTGCCTTTGGGACCGACCCCAGCATGGTGGGTCAGGCAGGGGAGGGAAATTGCTGAGTCTGGAATACACAGGATGTGTTTATTCCCTGATTCACTCCGGGGAGGCTGCGCAGCCCTCGTGTCCCCACGCTTGGGAGAATGCACGGTCCTTGAGGAGCCCCGGAATGACAGGCTCTGGGCTCTCCGCAGGAGATGATGGCTGTGAAGGAGTTCATCGAGAAGCTGCTGCCCCGGATCTAAGC
>NW_009212814.1:0-298 GCF_000690835.1 Fulmarus glacialis | reverse complement strand
TGTCTAAGGCGATTCTTCGAGTGGCCTTTTCTCTCCTCCTCTTGCTCCGAGCGGTTTCTATGGGGGTCACCATCCCCTCGACTCCCCGTTCAGGCACTGCAGTGTGTGGGTCTGGCACGGTGAGGTTTTTTTGTTGGGTTTGGTTTTTTTTGTAACAGTATTAGGGGTGGGATGTGCCCCTGTGCGGCGGGAGGAGCGGTGCGGGCACAGGGCAGAGCTGGGGCACCCTCTGGAGCCCCCCATGGCTCAGAGCAGCCCGTGCTCCTCCTCTGCCCTCGACCCGTCCTCTCCACGGCTG
>NW_009212813.1:0-19569 GCF_000690835.1 Fulmarus glacialis | reverse complement strand
GGGGGCGGCGGCAGGCGAGAACAACCCAGAAGAGCAAGAATTTTCACTGAGAAATAAGTTTGCTGAAACTTCTTTCTAAATCTTAAACCGTCCTAGAAGGGAATGTAGGTTTTTTTAAGAAGTTCAGATCTGAAATTTCAAATGCTTCTAAACACAGAAGTTGACTAAAGATTTAGTTTCAAAAACTTCTTATGAAACATGTATTTTATATATTCCTAAAGACAGTGTTTGTTAGGTAAAATGCATGTCGGTTTCCACACTCAGACACTTCAGGCTATCAAATTTACTTTTAACTAATATTTCGTTTTCTCCTACCTGTAGTAAATGGAAGTAAATTCACTTCAATTTCCTATGATCAAGTATTTACTTTATGCATGAAAAAGAGCAGAAGACCGTAATTACTGTTAACTAATACTGTATGTATAACCAAGTTTATATCCTACCTGCTGCTGTATGTAGGGTTATTACAGATTCTGTGACCTTTCAGCTCATGTCCCAGTGGCTCTAGAACAAATGAGATTTGATGAATACAATAAAATCTTTCACCTTCCACATACGGCTAAAACTATTTTAGGGAGTGCTGCAGCAGGAGGGCAGCTGAGCCCCAGGACTGACACAAAAGTGCATAAAGTACTTGAAACTAAACTCAATGGCAAAAACAACTCCCAACATATTTAAGGGTTGTTGAAAGAGCAGACGCTAAAGGATAAAAACATTTTTAACAAAGCGGAAAATACTATGAAGACCTCGAAGTTGGACTAAAGAATATTGTTTAGCAGCAATGCGCTCTGTGGGGCTGCTCATTGAATATAATTGCCCTGCCTCTGAAAACAGGAAAATAATGGCCTACATTGTGCATTTGCAGTATGCAGAGAATAATTACTTTTTTTTTTTTTTTTTAAAGTGCTGAAAGGACACACCACTTCCCTCAGATCTGTATCTTGACATTTGCCGAGATTTATATAACAATTCAGCTCGAATAACCAAAGATTGACAGCTGAGTAAATTGCAAACAGAATACTTCAGAAAAATCTGAAAAATTACACCTTTCCCAAAATGCAAGCTGGTGACTCTGGAAAAGTTTGAGAATAAAGATCAGTAAGACTATTTGTAAGTTGGCAGAGAAATAAAACCACAGATTCTTAGAATAAAATCAGGCAGTTATATTGCATGTCAGACTTCAAGGGTTCTTTTTGAAAGAATTATATACATGTTCCCATAATGACAGGGACTACATATTCTGACCTGAAACTAGGAAGCCCCTAGATCTCTGTTATTTGCCATATCACTGTTTTTTCAGACACAAACTTCCTGGTAAGTAGTAACATTGTCATGTATTAGGTGCCAGTTTTCAAAGCAAGCTAATTTTTCCTGGATCCTCTGTCTCTATGAGCTGTTATCAAGCGGAGGCAATGATTACAAACTCCAAACATGAACTGATACTCATCTTATGCCTACACACTTTTTCTTCTTTCATCGGATTTCAAGGTGAAAAAAGAATAACAGGATTTAACTACACAAGGTGTTTCATTAATGGCTTCTCCAAGGATAATACAGACGTTTTCTTCAGTGCAGGAAGTCAGCAATAAACTTCCAACGCTGTGACAACTTTAACTGCTGTTTTATGCAGTTTATGCCAGGTCCTTATCATACAAAAACAGAAGCAATCGGGCCAAAGTAAAATTACACAATTTCAAAGGCTTAATATTCTGTCAGAGAGCTTCTAAGAGGCCGTGGGCTTTGGAGGAGCTTGTTTGGCCTTACTGGCATATGAATTGCAAAAAGGCAAGGATGGTTCTGAGAGACTCATCTGTAGGAATCATTTCAAAAGCCACTTGTTCCAGATTAGACTCAAAAGGGATTTTTAATAAGCAACTTGACTGTTTAATAACCACAGAAACAAAGAATGATATTCAAACCTACCATTGGCTGTTTACTTTGTGTTCCCTCAATTTCTCAGTGGCATTTGGTCACTGTGAGAACAAGAAAAGAAAGAGAATTAAGCAAGCTTTAAATCTTAGGCCATTGCCTGCTTCTGCACTGGTCAAAACCCACAGCAGCCCCAGTGAGATCAGCGACAAGCATATAAGCAAGATTAATACCAGATGCTTTCAGGTAGATTTAATACAGTTCTGGGTGGGTAGAGGGTTTCATCTGCATAATATTTTCTTTTTTAGCCCTGGAGCAACAACTCCAACCACAAACAAGGTGGTGATTGAGATGAAAATGCATTTGAATCTTTTGCCATGTAATCAAAGATAATAAAGGTCTAATTACAATTTAACAGGGTTTGGGACAATCAAAATACATCACATTTTAACTACAGTACTTGCAGAGAAAACAGTCATTAAAATGCACTAGAAGTCGCACCCCTCTTCCTTCCATTTAAGAATCTGAAAACAACAAATTAGGGATGCCATAATGAGGAAAAATTTTATGGTGTTTTTATTAAATCTAAGAGGCATTTGAAATTATATTTGGTCTCAGTATATGCATGCAATTTTATTATTTATTCACAATTACTTGGTGGTTTCTGAAAGACCTAATCAGATTCAGATTTCTGGGGTTTAGATTTTTTTATTAATTTATTTATTTTTAAAACTTGTGCGTTTTTTAACAAGTTTAACACACATACGCTCCCCCGCTGAACTGAAGATTTATTGCTGATCTACCAGTCTCTGCCCTCAACAGATTCAGGGACTTGCATATTTGTTCAAGGTAGCCCTCTTCAGAGCAGTTACATGCTGTAGCTAATATTACACTTGAATGCAATTCTTTCCCCACTGAAGTTAATGAAAGCAGGTCACACTTTTTTTTTTTAATTTCATTCAAGTTTCAAGTTGATTCTAATAGCTTTTATGATAGTAAAGAATAATATATAGAAAAAGCCAAAAGAGAGAAGCCAGTCAGAGCAGCCAGATACCCCACAGTATCCAATCCCAGAAGCACAGTGCTGGCTATGTAAGCCCCTATACTGATTGACAAGTCCTGCGCTGTCAAACAATCACCGTAGTTACTTTTTAATACCTGTAGAGCACACACCTTCACACAAGCTTCCAGAGGGCTCTTATTAGTAAATCATAGGATTTTCATCTCTATAAATGCAAGTCTGCAGTTGATGCCCTCAACCACGTACAACTACTTCACCATACAGACCAGTCAACCAGTACAGCATTCTCAGTACGAAATCCAGAGAGTTTGGGAGGAGATACTCATACAATACACAAGGCATTAAACAAGCCATGCAGATTCTACAGGATTAAGGTGGCATGTTTTGCTTTGGAAAAGCTTCTTGTTTATTCTGTATCCATTTGAACTAAACCTTGAGCTTCTTCTAGCCCAGAACATATTTATTCCTACGTAGCGCATATGGTTATTAATCTGTATACTGTATGAACTCCTACTTATGCTAGGAGGAAATAACAGCATCCAAGCACTACAAGTTATTTCAGTTAGTAGTTTAATTATTTTGCACGTTGCAATAATAATTTAGGAAGTTATTTAGTAAAATCTGTGGCTGCCACATGCACAGAAGAATATGTTAGTTTACTTGGCATCAGCATGAGTTTAAGACAAAAGATGCTATTTTCCTAGAAGTAGAATAACAAAGGAAAGACACTAAATAATAAAACTGAAGCACATTAAGCTTACACCTTACAAGTTATCTCCTTAACCTTCTTGCTTCCTCTTACCTCAGATTACTTCCCAGTCCCACCTGCCCAGCCAGCATCTGCCCTTGTGGGCTCCTAAACTGCATGCAATTTTCAACAACAGGTAATTCAAGTCTCCTGGAGAAGTGAAGTTAAATTGTTTTGGTCTGTTTTGTTTTCCTACAGAAGCCAGTAGCCAAGAAAATAGTCAGGGCTGCAACCTAGGCTTAAAAATGCTTCTATGCATCATTAGAACAATCTGATTGCTGGGAAAACCCAGGTTATGCAGAAGAATTTGAAGTTTTGAAATGTCATGGCCAGCAACAAAAAAATGCTGTAAACAGTTCTTGCAGTTTCATCAAGCCTAAGGAATCATCAGCATTTTCTGCTTAGCACGTGACCCAGGATGCCATTCGTGTTTTCCCTCTTCCAGAAGCTGGAAACAATAATCCCACTCTCATTAGACATAAGGTAAGAAATAGCTGAAAGGGAACAGAATTTTCTGACATGCTGGAAGAGTTTAAAGCTATAAGGAAGAGGTTTCCAAATGCACCACCCAAATCAGCTCAGCACCATTCCCGGTATGGTCTGGGGCCTCTCTACAAGGAACAAGGCAAGTGCCAGGGGCCTGTCCCAATTGGGCAAGGGGCTGGGAAAAGGGTGGAAATAAGCCTTCTCCTGTGATCACTCACGTTTCCAGAATGAGAATAGCAAAATCGCAAGCTCAAAACTGACACTGCCATACTTGTATCACTGCAAAGATCCAGAAATCTCAGTCACTTTACCGTTCTCAGGAAGCCAATGAAATGGAAGAGGAGTTCATAGCTTAAATGGAGGGAAAACATTCACAAGATACAGCACCCCTTCAGCAGGCTTGACCTTAGAATTGTATTTACTTCTTCAGCAGTCTGAGTAAAACTTACTGGAGTTGACCAAGTAAGTGGTTCCTGAAAAAAGTATATTTGAACAAACCGTGCTTGGTGTTCAATCTGAAGGTGCAAGTTTAGTAGGGAAGAACAACCTTGGAACTGCAGCTTAAGGTGCCATGCTGCTACGGTCAAGCTTTACTTCAGGCTCCAGAAGATATTTGATTAGAATAGACTTAGGAGTGAAATCTGGCTTGATGGCCAAGTGCTGGAGAGAAGACTGCTCAGATGGAGGAGGGAAGGTGAGAGCTAAGCAAGCAGAGACAGGACCACCATGGCAGGCCGTATGCCACAATGGAGGAGCTTGCACAAGCTAAAGCAGCTTGGAAAGATTGAGACATGTTGCTTGTAAATATGTAAAAAGGGAGAGAGGTACCAAGAAAAAAGTGCGATAAGCTAGAAAGAAAAGGACTAAACCAGCTGCGTTTGCAGGTACAATCCACCCCTAGAGTCCCCCAAAGCTTTGGGGGACCCAGAGGTAACATGCAACCTGGGGCAGATGGGCTGCCAGGAGAGGTGGGAGCACACCAGTATAAACAACACATGGATTACATACATGAAAATGTGAGAATCATGCCTTGAAAATCACTGAGGACTGAATTCTGCTTATATTCTGGATTCTCCATGTGCAAACACCAAGACAAAGAAACTTGAAAAGTTAGTAACAAAGGCACATTCTGTAAAATTATTTTACAAAAAAAAACCCACAATGGAACTGAGTACCTGAAAAATATATTTAAACAGAAAAAAAAACAAGACCCAAAGCAACACCTGTAAACATCTGCAAGGTAATAGAATGAACAAGAAGCAGCACAGACTCATGAAGAATTAATCCCGACAGATAACATTTTATTTAACAGAGTTACAAAACTAAAGGCTGAGGGGAAAGAAGTAACTATCTCATTTAGCTACAGTGGGTAGTCTCAAGAAGTCATGCCTGAAAATTAATTCAAGTTGATGGAAGTGAAACACAGGCATTATAGTCTAAAAGCTACATGGAAAACCACAAATAGTGTTAGAATACATGAAAAGTGCAGGAAAAGGGAAATGGTAAAGCTAGGCGTTTTTTACAATCCTAATTAATCGCCCAAAAGAGAAATAAAGTCGTGGAACTTGATGCAAAATTAGCAAGCGCTGCAAGGTTAGTCAAAAAAGGGAGAAAGAGATCTCATGATAGAAACATTGCCTGAAATAAAATAAAGCCATCATTGGAAAGATGCAGAAATGCTGTTTCTCCGAAATCAACATGAATTTTGCCAGAATCAAGATTATGTCAGTACAGAGTAGAAAATAATTTGTTGTGACTTTGCAGCTACTTGCTTTAGAGATGAAAATAAGCTAATCAAATTCAGGCTGCATCTGCACAGGCATTGAAGAACACCGAAAAGAGATAATAGACTGTCACGCTGCCCCGGTACAGCCGAACCAAGACTATCTTGTAATTCTCAGCACTATTTCCAGGATCGCAACAGCAGCATACAAAGAGTTGTGACATAAGCAACACAGCAGAGCTTGTTGTAGGAAACATTTCAGAGAGCTCATTTCAGTTTGACACTGCTCTGCAAGGCAACGATCACGCAGCAGAGACTGTAGCATCCACTAACGCTTGAAAGATTTTGTTGCTTCTTGGTGTACTAATATCGTTTTAGGGGCCATCAAATGAAGACAACACAGGAAACATTTGGGACTCCAGGGAAAGCTTCATGATTATATCATCTATCAGGCACCGGGAAAGTCTCGTGAGAAAAAGCTGTTGAAGTCTCAACACTTACATTTTCTGTCCCAATCGTTTCAAATGCTGCAAGAAAGCACAATATATTCTCATTTTTCTTAGAGGCTTGTTGGCCTAAGTACACTCTGGTGTCCTTCTACATCTTTAATTTGCACAATTCTTCAAGAAGAGGCAGAGTGAGATGCAGGGAGAAGACAGCTGGGAAACACCACAGGAAGGAAGGGCATGGAATAGGAAAAAACCAACTAAATTCAAAGGAAAAAAAAAAAGAAAGAAAATTGAAAGACTTGCTTGAAGTCAGATCTCCATCTATCCTACATCACTGCACTGCCATTCACAGCACAACTGAATTATGTGTTGCTTGGTGCTTAAAATTTACAGATCTTTTCTGCACAAACAACCATGTTTTTAAAGCATTTTTGAGAGTTGCCTTGAGAATTTATGATGCACTCAGCAGTTTGTCTGAATCCGCAAGATGAAAGCTAGGGGACAGAAAGGGGACTTAACTAAACCCAATGTCACAAGGCAGATCTGCTTTTCTGGGAGATAAACAGAGTTTCTAATTTATAGTACCATGTTCAGACTTGCAGATAAGACCTTAGAAAAACAAACAGAGAAAGTCTGGACTGCCGCATTTTTCACAACTGCAGTGATGCCGAGAGCAATTCCTTTTCTCCCTGTCTTGAGCACCTCGGAATAAAGGAGCTTGCATAGAAACGTGCAGGCAAATTTCACAGGAATTTATAAAACCTAACTAATTTTAACAGAAGATATGCTGCCTGAAAGTAGAAAGAGAATGAAGTGTTCTTTACCATTAATTGTTTCATTGCTGGAGTCCCCTTAAAGTCTGTACAACTGGAAACCCACTCAGCTCATACAGAAAAGTCTGCAAGACATTCTCCATCTCCAGATTTTTGCGCTGTAGAATGCATTGATGAGCTAAATGAATGAATGCACCCTACCATCCATGTATGCCTCCCCCAAGGCAAAGTTTTGAGCTCCTATCAAACTTAAAATACACTTCTTGGCTGAGACACATGTCCAGATGAGCTTCCCGGTCTAATAAATATCTTCAAGTTATGAAGCTGAAAGGAAACAGCATGATCTTTCCATCTGACATGCTGCATATTGGATTTCCCAGAGTTAAATCCTGTTTGCATTAGAATCATATCTTGTAGAAAAACAGGGCAATTAGTTTCTAAAATAACCAGTGTCAGAAAATCCTCTACAGTGAAGAGCGAGTTGTCCCAAGTCTTAATTATTCACCCAGTAGGAAAAAAGCCAAGTCTTATCTGCTGAACTGTCAAGTATCTGTTCCCTTAGAGACAGTTATAGACTATCATCAGGTCACTCTTCAAATTCTTATTAAACCAAGATTGAGCTGCTTGAGCCTTTTAAGGCAATCCTTGCCAGTTCTCCAGGCAACCCTCCTGACTCTGCTCAGAGCTCTCTCCGGTTTCCAGCTTCCCCCTGAATCACCAGGGCACAGGGCAGGCTCGCAAGCGCTGCGCTGGGTGACATGCAGGGCAGCAAAGCCATCCCACATGCTGTACACGCAGCGGTGGATCACATCAGCTCATCTTTTCCTCATTTCACCTTTAGTCCTATTACAAGGCATATTATACCCAATTTACCAAACAACCCAGATTACACTGAACCAATGATCCCGTCTTCTCATTATTTATCATTCTAACTTTCCCCCAGAATAGGTTACAGATAGTGATTATTTGTGCCGTAGGAAAATTTCTATTGCTAGGATTTTTTTTTCCTCCTCAAATCACTGATCTAACAACAAAATAGCAGCGAGACAAGGCACAAGTTGTGTGAAACCCTGCCAGGCAAACCACTCCAAACTACAGATGGACCATGATTGTATTTAATCACAGCCTCTGCAGTCCCACCAGTTAGCTAGCTTTTAGTGCATTTGGTATTGGATGGTTAGTTTCTTCATCAAAATATCATGACAGCCGAGCTTGCATCCCGCAGAAAAGTATACTGTATCAACATTACTAGTTTTATCATCTGTGATATCATCACTTTTACAAGATGTATTTTCTACACCTTTGTTTTGCAATATGAGATCAACTACTTTCTGATCTTGTATTCATCATTCAAAACCTGTATCAGTATTTCACAGCCGTAAGCAAGATTAGGGTAAATCACACCAAGAGCTACTTAAATCACCTTCTCTCTCACCTTCTCTCTTTGTTCAGCTATATTCACAACATTAACACAGCCTTTTGTACTTCCCCCACATTTCAATACAGACTAAACAAACAAAATTAAAGTCAATTCAAGCCAAAAGTGTCTTCACCCACTCTCATATAATGCAAGTCGCCAGCTTACAAATGACTACACGTTACTTAGTGTCCTTCTGGTATCTGGCTATACAATGAATGACAGAGGTAAGCTACTGTGTGAAGTTTAGTTAACCAGCTAACCTGTATTAAGTGCTCAAATACCTCAACCCCTCCTGATGCATGCGAGGTGATTTACCCCTAAACAAAGCACTAGTCAAGTGCAGAAAATCAGCACCGAGTGGCTCACACCATCCAGCCTCACCCAAGGTCAGCTCATAGTAACTCATCCATGGGCCCATAATATTGGTACAGCCAGACTGGAAAGGAGTTAATCACCACCTTCATTTGACATGACCATATCACCTAGCTGTTTCCCAGGTACAGTTCAGAAATATTAATTAAGCACATGTTCCTGCATATAACTGCCAAAACCCATCATTGCTATCTAATAATACAAGTAGTTTTGTTGGTGGTAGTTTTCTCTAAACTTAAAAAATTCTTTATTATATTCTGTGCTGACAGCTATAGTCACTTCTTACATCCTGTTTCTTTCTTGACCAGTTTCTGCTCCTACTATCTAACAAACACCTTTTACTACCCATTTCCCTTTGCTGTTTTGGATATTTGGGAATTTTATTGTCACAGTGTGCTTTATATCAGATGCAGATGTAGCAATGCATTTATTTTATGAGTAGATCCTTTTCCTCTTGACTGTGGGCTTCAGGGTATACGGTGAGATACTCCTGGCAGCTCCAAAATGCCATTTATTTTTTCCATTTAGACATCTTCTTCCTACCTGCTTGACTAATAGTCTTTGCAGCTTTTAGAATGGGCCTTTTAAAGCACTAAAAATGTAATTGGTTGGATTTTATTCTATGCATATCACACATACAATCAAGTTATGATCATTGTATCTAACCTAGCCTCAGTTTTCAATTCCATGTTTCATTTTTAACCTGCCAGAGCAAGGTCTAATGTAGGTTTTGCTCTTGTAAGGCACAGGAGAAAATTTTGCAGCTCAAAACACACTGCAAGTTTTTTTATTTTAAAAAGGCTCCTGCCTTGCACAAAGAAAACCATCACCAGGGCCTTTGGGAGAGCTGGGCACCCCAGCCCCTGCCCTCCCACCCAGGGATCAGTCCCCCAAAGCAGCTCAGCCTTTTCCTCGAGGAACAGTCTCCTGGCTTCTTCTGGGGTCCTGCCACAAGGGGAAAGAAAAAGACAGTCTCAAACCCACTACTGAAAGGGTGCTGGCTGCTCTGCAGTTATTCAAGCCAATAATGTATTTCTGATCAGAGCCTCAGAAGTGGCAAAGCCTTTCCTGACAGCGGCACTCGCATTCCTCTCTCTCATTCAAACTTTCCAAAACTGGTCAGACCCAAGGGTTTTAATATTCTAACCATGCAAATTTTGCCATTAGGTTTCAGCTATGCAGTGCAGTCATAGCTATGCTCAGAAATGAGCTATTCTACACCCTCCCGCCTATTTTTCCAGGTTCCTAGCACTGACATGGAGATAATTACAAATTTTCTTCTCTCCATACCCTTTTGTGCCTCAACTAATTTTGTTCATAACATCTTAATTTTACACTAAATGAACACTCATTTTTTCCGTTTCACCCTTCCTTTCTGCGCAAATTTAACACTCTCCTGTCTATTTCCTTCCTCAGCTGCAAAAATTTGCTTTTTGACATGAGCCATAGGCCAAACTCACCATCCTCTTTCCTGCAGTAACTTGCGACCACAGCATAAAATTCCCTCTGAAAGACTAACATGCTCCTTGTCATAAGGAATTTCCAGATGTTTCTTACCTAAATTGCTGATACATCTCAGACTTTTAGAGATCTTCCAAAACATCCGGAGCAGCTCTCCTCTGTAGCTGTCCTCAAGAACAAAAGGGAAATCAGGAGCTTCATGAATTTATGTAGCTTTTGAGCTGCATAAAGGACTTTTCACATATTTATACCCACAGAAGCCCAGACACAACTTTGCCAGGATTAGACTCAACATTTCATTTTTATTCAAGGTCAACCAAGGCGAAATGGAGCATTCATCCAGAGCCATCTTCTCTTAGACGGACACTTTCCAGACTCCATGAAAGTAACGCCTATACTGAGTACTCTGATTCATCATCTATTTGAGATGAGATGATTTTCTTTTGAAGTTATGAGTGCTCTTTCACAAAAGTAAGATTTTTGTGAAATGTCAATCCAAGTTTCAAAACAGATCTGACCTTTTCCAAATACAGAAAAGTTTTAGATCTAGAAAACTGTAAACTATTCTGTATGTAATTTGCCACAAAGGAATCCAAAATAGTTGAGGAGTCCTGTGTGAAGCTGCATCCTCTTTAGCATTTACTTTCAGATCTTCACCATTAAACCCCAATACAGCTGGGGAAAGGTCACTGGAGCATTTCTGCAAAGAACACTTTCAAAGCGGTTTTACGTAGATGAGTCTTATTCTTGACCTACATTGCTTAGAAAAGCAAAAATTTAATTCTGATAATTAATGTTGAATATTCTGATAAATAATGTTGAATGAAAAATGGTAAGGGTGACCAGCATTTTGCCACAGGATCTGCCCCAAGCCAAGACATGGGGTATCCTGGGGGACCACACTTTTATTCATACACTATCTGCACTGAGAGCAAAGCAATGAACCTCATGGAACCTGGGGGCTCCAGTTTCACGTGTCTCACCAGATGGTGGGGAAACTGGACACAAAAAATGCAGAATTTTATCTAAACAAGTGACAGACAAATGGCTCAATGTGCCTTGGGGTAACCTGGCAGCTTTCACCAACTCCAGAGAGAAAATAGGCACCCCAGCCACCTCTCTTGCCTCATATCAGACAAGGGCTATAAATCCCCCATGCTGCTAGAAGCTTTCCAGCTCTGTTCAAAGAGATTTATTGTCCAATAGGGCCTTCTGCAAACTGAAAAACTGGAAAATGCTGACTTCTTCCTTGAAGTTTGATTTAACTCACTTCCAGGAAGAGACCTGTCCAAGGCATTTACATCTTAACACAGAAATAAAGGGTAGCCCCAGTATCACAGTGACAGTCACCAAAAAAAAAAAAACCAAAAAAAAAACCAGCTAACATCCTGGCTAAGTATATACTGTAAATTCTGACAACAAACCTTCAATGTCTAAACCCACTCACATTCATATTCTCCATTTTATATAAACTAAAAATTTACTAGTGTATTCTGGTGACCTTGTTTCTCTTCAAGATATAGATTTGGGAGAATAAAAAGCTAATGAAGCCTAGAAAAAGAGATAAATCATAAGCAGTAACAATGTGGAAATACAACAGCAATCTTGTCTCAGAACTGAACATATACAGACTGAAAACAAGTTAAAGGGCTCTGGTAAAAGTGGCAGTCTACAGCTGAGAAAGGAAAAGAGAGATGGGAAGAAAGAAAAAAGGATTTACAGCATATAAAGAACTATACTGTTATTTCTTTACTGCAATATACCAGGGGACCGAAGGAGGAAGATGAACTACATATGAAGAGACACATGCACATTTCTGATGTCACTGAGATTACAAGAAAAGAGGAATAGTTTCAGCAAAGATGACAGAGATAGCAAACAAAAAAAATGTCGAAATTAGTAACATGCACAGGGATTTTTTTAAGAAAAAAAGCTGTCTTTAGGCACTGATAGCAGATGCCACTGCATAAAACTTAGAGGTATGCAGATGAAAAAAATTAACCCAACCGCTGAAGTTTAGTTCCTCTCCTTCCATGCTCCAATATGCTCTGAGCCACCAGAGACTGGCAGACTCCCCCGTCTCAGGGAATTGAAGGCAAATTTGATGAAAAGCCTGAGCATTGTTAGTAGCTGCCACCAAGACTGACAGATTACTTCTTGGGTTGCTGAACTTAAAACAGGAGCAGCTGGAGATGCTGGGCTTGCTGAGCTGTCTCTCACAAGCTGCTGTGTTATATGCAGAGCAGGAGGACAAAGCCAGTCTTGCTCACTGAGGTATCCCACTATGCTAATTAGAAAGCACAATAAAAATTAAATTCCTTGTACATTACACCGCTATGTGAGTCTGGGGAGGAGGAGGTCTTTCATTTAAGAAAAGGAGGAGAGAAGAGCAAAAATTAAGTTATTTTTTCTTTACCTTATTTGTGTTAAAACATTCTACCAGTATGAATTAATAATGTACATGTAAATCAGGCTTCATGATTTCTTACTGCATTAAGCTGCCAGTGTGTTGCTAGTAATAGATTCAGAGCATTCATTTATTTTGCACTGAACTTCATTATTGGCATTGTAAGGGAATATCCATTTTTATCAGGAAGAAATCTAGCACATTGTTCAGCAGAAGAGTAACATTTATTTTAGTCTCTGTGCATGAGCCATATTGGAACAGATGGAATTTGTTCCTCGGAGTACATCAAAATCCCATACGTATTTCAGATCCTATTTACAGTGGTACAGACTTAGGGCCCAATCCTTGCAAAACCTTCCTCCACATGGACCAACCCTCTTCTAAATTTCAATTGCAGCATGAAGACACTGTAACACCCAAACACTTTCAACAGCACAAAATACTTCTGAAAAAAGTTTAAAAAAGAGTGGCTTTAAAAAAAAAAGTATAATATTTTAGGAGACTGTTAACCCCTACCACTTATTATCTAGAATAATATTTTGGAAACTTTTTAAGCCTATGAGCCACCTAACTTTTTTTGAGGGGGCGGCAAACAACCTCTTTTGTGGTGTTACCACAATGATTCCTCATTTGCAGGAAGTTAAAGCTTTAGGTGAAACTTGGCACCTACTACCTTTATTTCTCTCCTGTATTGTTTATTTTCTTGCTTACATATGTGAGAACTAGTAGAGGGGTACAAGGGTATTAAAATACTTTTCTACAGTTTTATGGTTTGCCCTCTGCTGTTGATGGTGCATGACTTCTCAGGCTGAAGAACAATTCAGATCACTGCATTAAGCTGGGCATCCCTTCATAACTTCAATTAATTAGGATTTACTGAGCTGACCCCCTCGCTTTTGCTGAGCACAGCATTCAAAAGTCTGCATTAGCCTAGAGATCATAGATAGAAACTTCAAACCTTTTTCCAGCCTAAACTTGAAGGAAAGTTTTGGTTTCTTTTTAAAAAAAAAAAAAAAAAAATCCATGAAGCAGAAAAAACATAAGGTAGACAGAAAACTTTTAAGACACTTCTGATCCCAGGGAAAGCCGAGCAGGCAAAGGCCAAATACCAGAAACATCCCAAAACCCTATGAAAGAGCTGTTCAGGACAATTCCCTACTCACAGTGGCCAAATGAAGTGCAGCTCACATTATCATTTATACGATTGCTGGACAGATTAACAGTTAAAACAAGGCCCCAAAGTGACACAAACCTATGTGCTCAATTTTAATGCCATGGGTAAAACATTAAATTAATGGAACGATTTTTAGAAATACAGTTAAGTACTCACTTCAAGATCAAGGGTCTTAGCTGAAGTCAGCCCAAAATTAGGATGTGGGTGCTACCTACCCCCAGGTGATGACTGCTGATTTCCTTAGGCTTTCTTGATGTGTAAGTGGACGCACTACTCAAATTTCTTCAGCCTGATTTAGACGCTGATTAATTTGCTACCGTGACATGCAGCACTAACTTTCCTGCATTTCTTTACGCGTGCCGTTTCATACACTGGGCTTTTTTTCTTAGAATAAAGGAAAAAAAGGGTGTTGTACTAAATAAATTATTTTTGAAGTCTTTTTTGCATTCTTAAACTGGCTATCAGCTAGTCATTTGTGCTGAATACCAACTTCTTCTACAGCTGGCAGGAGGCAACACTCCTGCTGTTCTCCCTACCACAGCATTTATCCAGCACACCTAAAAGGGCATGGTCTGATAAGAGCTCAACCATCTCTCAGGAACAGGAGATACCCATCTCGATCTGCCTTGCTTGTAGAACAAGTGCATCAGATTTAGAGTATAACTCAAGTTGTGGAAAACTTTTTATCAGTTTCACAGCAATTAAAATTGCACTAAACTCCTCCTTTCCCACTTCATTTAACACATTGCTGCCTGAAGTGACCTTCCTGTGTGCCCCAACTAATACCTGAGGACGTCTGTCACCACAAACCTCTTCAAAGCATTTACACTGTTATGTCTTTATTGCACAAGACCAGATTTTTTGGGTTTGTTTGTTTGTTTTTTTTAAAACACTGTTCCTCTCTACACCTTGCCTGGAAATAAATTAAAGATTTGGCTAAAGAAGCAGAGGAGCCAGTAGGGCAGCAGACGAAGAGAATGCGAGAGGCAGGTTTTTGATGACAAAGGAATAAGATACTCCTTCTGACTTTTTTTTTTTTTTGTTGATTGCTGCCTTGATTGCAGCGTTTAAGTTAGCAGGGGGGGTGTCTTTTCAGGGTCCACGCATTAGGAAGAGGCAAAGGCTTTTTAGTTGATTGTGTGACAGAAGCTTTGCTTTTAATCACTGCCAGATGACAGCCAACTGCCAAGCCTCATCACAAGCCCAACCTCAGCTAAAAGCTTTAAAAGCCTGAAGAGCTGACCAACAGACATAGTGAGATAGGGAGACTATGCTGGAGCCTTTAAATGGTTGTTTTGGGGAATTTACTCTTGGTACTGGGACAAAACAGGAGATGGGCTTTAAAGACACAATGGAGGTGGCTTAAAGAAGGGTAGAGGTAAGAAATAGCAATTCATGTTTTCAAACAGAAGTTGTAGGTTTTTATTACTTTCTAATGAATACTTGATATTAATACCTGAAGAGCAGGGAACAAGAACAAGAGAAGCAGCAGACAGAGAGGGTGCCCAGAAAGTCAGGAGAGTGATGTCGTTTCTAAACTTATGAAATACACAAGACAATGAAAATCAGATAAAGAAGATGAGAATGGACAAAGTGCAGGAGGGCAAGACTGTAAGGAGAGGAAACGTTAGTGCTAATATAAGGTGCTCACAGGTTGGCAGTGCCATCAGTGGGCAGACTCTGCTTAATCCTGTAGAGCCCCAGGTTGGCACACAGGGAGAGCAAAGGCTGCGGTCCTCATTACAGCTTCCCCACAACCTCCGATGTGTAACACAGGTTTGTCATTGGTGTCCACCACAGGACAGCGAGGCAAGCAACATCGCTTGGCTGGCTGCATGCAAACAGGCACATACCCAATCCCTGCATAGAAAGAAGGGCTCAGAAAATAAGGATGTAAACATGTAGACACTACCTAACACATTAATAAGAGGGTGTGTTGCAAAGCTTCAAAAGACAAAGAGCAACGGCATAAAGAAAACAGAACTGGTGCCATTCAAAAGCACTTTGAGAAGAGCTGGTGAAAGACATGCTGCGGTACTGGGGGTTGGCGTGGACCACCAGCACTGAGCCAGATGAGGACAGAGACTGTGGTGCACGTACATCCCAGAGACAGCCAAGGAACAGATGTGATTGCCCAGCCTGGTTATTTCCAGAGAAGAACTGGAGTGTTGAAGCAGAGTGAGGAAATTTTCTCAGAAGGTCCCTAATCCACGTCTAAACCTACCACTTCAGAACAAAGCTGACAATTTGGCACTTCACAGGAATGGTCAAAATCTATTACCTTAAAGATTCACCCACAAAGGCATCCACTTAACAAACCCCATACAAAGCAAAAGATAAACAAAGTATTTTTAACACAGGTACAGCTAAACAGCAGAATGCAAAGCCATACACACTGATACACCAGTTTGAAACTTGTACTGCCAAGGTATCTTTTAACAATGGAACGATTATGTTAAAGTTGGCATTAAAATGCACAGGAAACATTTTTCTGAATAAAACAGAAGGGCCTTGTCCCTATTATGTATCTGTTGTAAGTATTAAGCCACTGTTCTGATCACGCAATATAAAAATCAGGTTTTTCAAGATTGCATGTGGGGAAGAAAACAGAAGTCCTACACTCTTTACAGACACTTCCAGGCACCTGCCAAGCCTCCACCAGCAATTTGGATACATGCAAGTTTACCTTGAGATGAGAAAAGTGATAGGCATCAATTACAGGGCTCACATGTTTTAGACTAGCAAAGAGCTCTATTGCACAGCTCAGCTTTCAACAAAGCATGCACATTGTTTGCTACAACAAATCATTTTGCATGGCAAAATATACAATATACACATAACACTGTTCTGACATCACTTCAGATGCCCTCCGGAACCTGTGTTTTACTGTTTGACACCATATACAATACTTGGAGAAAATTAATACTTCCAAGCAACAGTTAGCTACCATGAGGCAAAGTAGAAATGCAAAATAAATACAGGCATCACTCAAAAATGGCAAGTACCAGTTTTTTTTCAGAAGACTGCTTGCTATTTGGTAGTTGTTTTTTCCATACCTTTTTAAAAAGTAGTATATGCAGAGTTTCATGTATCGTGGGTCAAATTACTGCTTGCAATTTCATTGCAACTTGGACACCATCATTAAAACACACAATGAGAAGGTAAAATACTTTCACGTAAGAATTTAATTTCAGGTTAAAATTTCCAGCCACTGCAGATATGAGGAGTCTGGGTTTCTGCCATGCAATGCTTGGGTACGTGCCCAGGCCACCTTCTCTTGGACATATAGGGCTGAGACCTGATCTCAGTTACCTGCTGGGAAAGCTTCACAAACCAAACGATGATGCCAGATTTTCCCAAGGATAATAAGGGTCACAAGGATAACCACAGTGCTATCGACAGCAAATATTTATATACTCAGATATTTAGAATATGCATGCCTTCACAGACCTGTCTGTGAGAACATCCCCCTGAGCCAGAAATACTGCTACTTTTTTTTTTTCTGGCAACGAACAGCAATGATAATATTCTACCATCAGGTGATGCTACATTTTTTGTGAGTACCAGTATTACATGTTTTTTCTCGTTTTTTCTATCACCACAATAGAGCTGAGAAGTGATGGTCTTTCCTCTCACCAGTGGTTTAGCCCTTCTCCACCAGTTCACTGTGCCCTTGGTCATGGCTCTAAATCACGGGGCTATTACAAATTAGAGCAAGAAAAGCAACAAGCTCACTACAGTGCCCTTATTTTTCTCCCCTCCCCCATTTGATTTGTAGAAAAAAATATATTTTTATTATGGTAAGACTATTTGGTGTAATTGTTTCTTAAACAGAACCATGGTGAGGTATTATTAAAAGGATACTTGATTTATTTTCCACAAGATCCTTGAGAGCTTACAGAAAAGGCTGAATTAATTCAGAAAGAAAAGCCACAGCAGCACTCAAATAGGACCAGAACTTGCAGGCTATTAGGAAAAAAAAAAAAAAATTTAAAGAGTTGAGATTTTTTTTCTTCTATAATTTCTTATACTTTTCAGCAGTTGTGCACAAGTGTTGTGGTTTTTTGTGGGGGGTTTTTTTGTTTGTTTGGAGGTTTTTCTGTTTTGGTTTGGTTTTTTTGTTTGGTTGGTTTTTTACATCCTTTGTTATCCAGTTATCTTTTTATTTTTTGTTGTAAATTAGCACTTGAAGGCTGTAGTCAGATAACATACAGAAGTATTTCCCATCTCAGTAGATACAGCCATGAGTGTAAGGAATTCTGAGCTCTGGGAAACACACAAGATTTGAAAGTATCTGCTGTAGCTCCTTAAAACCATGAACCCTGGCTAAGGGTATATCACTAGCATGCAGGTGACATGTAGAAAGCCAGAGGTAACACATCTTCCCTAGAAAGCAGGGATAGAATAGAGAGGGCCAGAGAAATCCTATTATCGGTCTTTTCACAATGTACAGAAACATACAGTAGAGTAAGGCTTCTTTAAGTGTAGCTGAAGAAAACAGAAGACTATTTTGGACCGATTTTTATACTACATTGAAAAACTTCTTGTTTTTTGTCTGCTGATAAGCTTGTCAAGGAAGAAATTCTGGGACCTAGATCAAATATTTGACCTAAGCCAGTGAATTTGCCTTCTGGGTTTCAGCGGATTTAGAGGCAACTCCATTGCCTACTTCTATTTCTTTTACATCTTTACTTTTACTGCCACAAAGGTTGTACTCAGTAACTTTTCTTAAAATTAGTTCTCCATAATGCAGTGCAGACTTCTTTTATGGAGGATGTTAAAATCCACTTTAATGCAGGCAATTTCATAAAAAAAGTAGCCAAAGACACATACATATCCCTTAATATTTGCAGTAGTACCCAGACTTCTTGGTAACACTCTCCAGATAGCTGCTGCCTTATACAAGATTTTCTTTCATCTACCCTTGCTATAATACTTAAAGACACTAAAAATGGACTAATATTCTGAAATCCCTTTCTAATCTACTATAATATCACAGAAACATTATCACAAATACAGAAGGAAAATTGCTGTCAGGACAGAACTCACATTTTAACAAACAGGCGAAAAAACTAGCAGAGAAACTCAACACAGTTTAATAAATCACCTATTAACACCTGCTTCTAGCTGGCTGGCTAGTCAGACTGTACTCCTGATAGCTACTAGGCACAATTCAATACAGAGTTGGCTGATTGCAACCAAGTACTATACATTTGTTAACACACACACACACTCATCTTGATGAGCATTACAGACATTAGATATCCAAGCTGAACTTCTGTGAGCATCCTACACAGCCAGTTGCACAGGGGCAGTTTGGATCCCTGCTCACGTTAACTTTCTTTTGCTTAAAATCCTATATTGAATTGACACTCCTTAAGTAACAACTCCTTCAATCCTGCAGATAATTTCACGATCATATAGGGAATACATACACGTGCCTCAGCAACACCATGCTAATGTCTGCACCCTCCCACGGACAAATTAGTAAAGACAAAAATTTTGCACAGCCCAGAAGAATTTCCTTTGTCTTTCTGGTCAAGAGTCTCAAATGGACCAGGCTCGCTCTTTCTTTTCCCCTGGAAATCCCACTGAAATCCTTTAAAAAGGCTGAGCTGGTTTGGGGATCAAAGGAGGACAAAAATCATAGAATCATAGAATCATTA
>NW_009212812.1:441-2087 GCF_000690835.1 Fulmarus glacialis | reverse complement strand
GTAAAACAATATGCAACAGGGACTAAAATGTTATTGATTGCTAAAACTGTAAGTAATAAATGTGAAATTTGTCTTAGGAACAAGCCAAAAATACAAATCCGACCCCCTCCTGGAGAGGTAAGGAGAGGCATAACTCCCGGTGAGTATTGGCAAATAGATTTTTCAGAATTACCAAGATGCAATCAATACCGATATCAATTAGTATTGGTAGATACCTTTTCTGGATGGCCAAAAGCTTTCCCATGTTGAACCAACACGGCAAAAGAAGTAATAAAACACTTATTAAAGGAAATTATTCCAAAATTTGGAGTCCCTTTAGGGAAGTCCTCTGAGAGAGGCCCACATTTTGTAGCGGAGGTTATTAAGAATATGAGTAAGACACTGGGAATCGAGTGGGATTTGCACGCTCTTTGGAGGCCACAATCTAGTGGGCAAGTAGAAAGAATAAATCAAACATTAAAGAGAGAAATTTCTGAAATATGTCAGGAAGCCCAGCTGAAATGGATTGAAGCTTTACCACTTGCCTCGTTAAGAATTAGAGTGACCCCGAGACTTAGAGAAAAAATAAGTCCATTTGAAATATTGTATGGTAAACCTTATAAAGTTAATTTGAAAGGGGGATCTGAACAAATATATGTAATAGGAGAAGAAGTGTTAACTGGGTACCAAATGCTTATAAGTAAATGATGTGAGACTCATGATGCTCAACATCATAAGTCTCAAAGGGGGGAATTGATGCAGTAGGTACAGTTTGTTACAGTACCTGTTATTCTATATTGCTTGCTTCTGTAATTTTAAACAATGAAGATTTGTTGCTTAGAAGTTAGGTGACTAACAGGTGTTGTGTTTGAAAGTGTGTGGAATTGTAACTAGTATAAACTGTGTATCCTAGAAGCATTGTTAGACTCTAGTGAAGAGTAACCTTGGAAACGAGAACCATAAACAAACGTGGTCCAGATATGGCTCGGAGACAAACCTCGACCTTAAAAGGAAAGAAAGGAACAGGTTCACGAAGAGTTCACTACCCTGCTGACCACCAGAGACCACCCGAGACCCTCAAGGAGACCCTAAAGCTTTTAGTGAACATGTGTCTAGGATGATGTAATATTAAAATTAGTTCTGGGAAATTTAATGAATATGTAAAAGAGAAACTTAAAATATGTCTGAGAAGCATGGATATAAACAGAAAGGGGATTAGACCCAGTGTGCTTGATTTGTGGCAAGGCCACCAAGCACCCAGGCCTGAATAAAACAATCTCTCTCCTGAGCGTATGGAATTGCTTATCTGCACACCGGGCACAAATCTGCTTTTCGGACAACACTCGGACATGCCCAGCATCCAACAACCCAGTGCCCAGCACCCAGCACCAGGTCGTGTCCGGGGCCCACCACACAGCACCCACACTGCCCAACACCCAGCACCCACACATACCCAGCACAACCAGGGCCCAGCACACAGCACACACACATGCCAGGAATCCAGCATCCCCAGAGCACAGCATCCAGTAACCGCAGATATGCCCAGCACCCAGCACCCAGTGCCTCCAGCACGAAGCATCCAGCACCAAGACATACTCTGCACTCAGTTATGCATAGTACCCAGCAATACCAGGGCCCAGCACCCCCAGTACCTAGCACCCCGCACT
>NW_009212812.1:0-209 GCF_000690835.1 Fulmarus glacialis | reverse complement strand
CCAAACCCCCCCCATCCAGCACGCCCACACGCCTCACACCCAGCACCCGCAGTGCCCAGAAACCAGCATACCCAACACCCACCATTCATCACTAGCACCGCCTAGCACCCTGTACCCAGAAGTGCCCAGCACTTGGACATACACAGCACCGAGCATCCCAAGGACCCAGCAACCAACTGGGCACATGCCCAGTACCCAGCACTCCCACC
>NW_009212811.1:1216-1457 GCF_000690835.1 Fulmarus glacialis | reverse complement strand
GCTCCATTTGGCCGAGGGCAGGCGGGAGAGGAGCCCCGATGCCGTTTGCAGTGGGGGGCTGCGGCGTGCGACCCCGTCGATTCCCTGGCAGGAGACGCTCATAGCCTGATTAAAACCGTGCTTTAACGACGCTGTCCCTTTTGCTCCCAATTAACTCGGCGGCACTGTCACAGCCTCCCCTGCGCCGTCCTGGCCTGGCATCCCAAAAAGAGACGGGGGGGACACGAAGGGACCCCAAGCC
>NW_009212811.1:0-1111 GCF_000690835.1 Fulmarus glacialis | reverse complement strand
CTGGGGCCCTGCGCGGGAAGGAATTGGGGAGAAAAGCCTTGAAAAGGTCACTTCCCCGTGGGGGGGGGCTGCCGGAGCTGCCCGTCCCTGCCTGCACCGCTGCCCGCGGCTCCCCGCTTGGTCCTTACCCGTGCCGGGGGGCTTTCCCGCTCTGCCGGGGGATGCGTGTACGATGAATTCATCTCTGTCAAATGAAAATGGTGATTTTCCCACCTGGCAGATGCCACTTTGAGTGCTCCAAGCCAAGCCGTAAATCACGCGCTGGAGTTTATAGAGACTTTATAGAGACTTATAGAGACTTGGGCCGGGCAGGATCAAAATTTTCTGAAGAATAATGAGACGTTAATAATAGCCTGCCTTGGAGATAAAATTAGCAGAAGGGGTTTTTTGCTTCTATTAAAGTCAAAGCTGGGTTCTTTTGGCTTCGTAGCGGTCTCTTACACCAAGCCGTAAATCACGCGCTGGAGTTTATAGAGACTTTATAGAGACTTATAGAGACTTGGGCCGGGCAGGATCAAAATTTTCTGAAGAATAATGAGACGTTAATAATAGCCTGCCTTGGAGATAAAATTAGCAGAAGGGGTTTTTTGCTTCTATTAAAGTCAAAGCTGGGTTCTTTTGGCTTCGTAGCGGTCTCTTACATGGAGAGAAATCACTCGTGGGGTTGGATGAAACGATGCTGAGCTCTTTCCAGTGAGGGACGACGAGCCCGGAGTGTCACCAGTGCGGTTATGAACTGGTACATCCATTAGCTCATCGATAAACTCTCCAGTATCTGAGCAAGTTGTTCATTTATGAATGTTTTATGTGATGTCCCCTTGTCATCACGGCACAGGCTTGATGTGTATTTAGCCTGGCTGCTGCTGGCGAGAGCGCACGTTGTCCATGGCCATGGAAGGGCAGGGTAGGTGTGCCGGCCGCCCGCTTTACACCCTCTTTAACCCTCAAAAATTCACATTTGCTCACCCCCAGGTCGCACAGCCCCATCATGGCCTGGGGGGGCCAGCACCGGGTTGGCAAACCCGCCTTGAAGGAGCGTCACCGTGAGGATGCGGGGATGTCCCCATCTCCTGCCACCCGCTGCAAGACCCGTAAGGGTGCAAGACTCGTG
>NW_009212810.1:47500-71539 GCF_000690835.1 Fulmarus glacialis | reverse complement strand
GGTGCCGCCGGGTCCTCCGCCGCGGAGGTGGGGTGTTCCTGCGGGAGAGCGACCAGGGGCTGTCACGGCCTGTCTCGGAAAATCCTTGTAACCGCACACGTTTATTCTCCCATTTTTTCCCCCTACAAGACACGCGCTGTGGTCTCAAACACAAACAAACTCGGAACCCTTGAAGTACTAAGTGTAACTAGACTTAATTTGCTGTTTTCTGCATGTGTTTCCTTTCAGTCTGTCCTTTAGTATTCCGTTTGTGTTGTGTGCTTTAAAAACTCTTTACAGCGCTTCAGCTAACAGCTTTTTATTTCACTGCTTGCCTCAGTGTCTGCTTTGAATCCGCTGTGGAGCTGGTGCAGCGGCTGCTCTGCGATTCTTGCATGAATCACTGATTCTGCTCTTTTTTCCATTTGTGAGTATACGATGTTTTCAAACAATTCATATTCACCATAGAAATGTTCCGTGTAGGATATCCCCTGATAGCACAAGCAATGCTTTTGCATTTTTCATAAGCAGGATTAAAATATCCGCTACTTGCGCTTACGATGTAGGTTTCCTTCATTCTGTTGAAACTCGGTTTAGTATTTTAATTTTTTATTAAAACTCTTGTAAGCAAGATAAATGTGCATCGGCATTAAAGGGAGACTGCCAGCTTTGATAGGTTATATTGCCACAATTTGCTGCTGCTCTTTAAGTATTCCAGCACTCGAGGTCCAAGTATTATGCAAAGCAAAATTAATCAGCACCTGCATCTTTTAAAATAATAGAATTCATGAATTCTAAAGTTTTATCAGCGTCATTGTAATTCTGATTGTCGTCGGTTCTTTATACCATTATAGAAAAATATCTAATTGTAACAACTGTATTCCTATAGTGAACATATTAGTTGAATTCAAACCCTAACAATGGCAATAGGATAACTGTCCTTGAATTTGAGCCTTTTGTGATACATCAATAGGCTTACAATGTGCTGAATTAGCAGGCATATTAATGGGCAGATGCAGCACCAGCCCATTCTTTTTACCCAAATCTTCTTATGCAAATACCCCATGAATCCAGTTCAAAGAGCTAGCTTTAAAATGAGCTTCTACACACATTCAGATGGGTCCTTTCACAACCGGCAATGGGACTTAGATAGAAAGTGACATGAGAAAAGTTTAGACACTTGTTTTTATAACTGAACATGATCTTGTTATCATAATCTGATACTGGTAACTGGCATGGTCTGGTTGTAGAATTTTAAGCCTTTAACAGAGGGAGATAATCTAGGCCTTTGTGCTACAATGTACTGAATCCTGCACTTGGTGAAAGCTATCAATGAGAATCGCAGTTCATGCTTTTTCAAACAAAACTTTTTCATGGTAAAAGCTTTTATCCTATGATAATTACTTAACTGATTGTAGCGGTGCCTTTAACGTTAGTGAGCTCATAACAAGGGCACATAAAAAAGGTTGCGTTATTTTAGAATAAATAAACTATCAAATAAACAGGGTTTGTTTGCTTGTTGAACTAAATGGTAATGAGGTCATTATTAAAAATGCTAATGCACGGCAGCATGGCTAGTAAAAGTTAATGTATTTTGTGATCTTTCTTTTGTTTGCTGTGTTTCTTGTGATTATTTCTCATCGACAGCATCTGGGTGAGAGTGTTTTTAATGATTTAATTGCAAATTTAAACCTGCCAAAGGAAAACAAGGGAGATAGTTTTACTAAATCTTTGGTGCTGCAGCCCCTTCCTTTAAAGTTATTTTAAATTTGCCTGCCATTTTAATGAAAACCTATGGTTTTCTAGGTGGTGGTTTGGATTTTTTTAAACTGTTTATTTTAAGAAGCCCAAAAGATGGTGAGAAGGAATTTCATGTTAACGTTTCCCATACATGCTGACCAAGCTTCATTAAAGCAATGCTTCCTACAGAATATTCTATAGGAAGTATAAAGACAACCGAGAATCGATTCTCAGCTGGAGCAAATTGGCATAACTAATTGACTTCTGTGCATCTGGTCAACACTGTTTCAGCCTTGGCCAGTGTGTGGAGTTGATAGATGCAGATAATTTAAACTACATGAGATTATCGTAAAAAATGAGGGGGGAAATAATCTGCTCTTTTATCATTGCATTTAGAGAATCACAATGTATATTAGACTAGTCCTGTACAGCATTATTGATTGGTTTATTCTTTATATTTTTTTCTGAAATGAGTATTTATAGTGTGTTCTGAAGCATTAATGAGGTGATTCTCATACCAATATCCTTAGTGCAATAGATGAGCATAAAAGCAAGCATATCTCTTAAATAGTTATTTTCAGAGCAATACAACAATTTCATATAGACGCATACTGAAAAAATATTATGGGTTGTGCTTGATAGTCTTCATGGAGGAATGCTTTATTAAGATTTGATGGTAGCAAACACGAGAGTGCCACTGAGTCTTCTTCTGGAACACTTTGTGTTTCAGCATTAATTAGCAGCATTATTTAGGGACATGAGTACATTTGGTGAACGCTTTGATTTCTAGTATTGTTTTCTATTTACTGTAAACCTGCAATAACAAACTTATCTGCTGAAAGAATATGTCAAATTAATGTACGGGTACATAGAGGGCCTAATTCTGAATTCAGATGTATGTAAGTAAACCCGTCCTGTCTCAGAAATGTAATCCATGACCATTGATCCTGTTGAGCCATTAGTGCCTTACTCATCTGCAATAAATTTTGTCTTTCAAATGAACGTATTGCTTATCGGAATACGTAGTTAAGTGTAAAGGAACGCGTTAGGACAGTGACTGGCAGATGGGAATCTGCTCCAAAGACCGTGTTTCTGTAAGGAGCTCCTTCTGGGAAACACCAGCCACCTCAGACAGCCCCACTCTGCAGGAGAGGCTTTTCAGGGACTTTGTCAAATGTGTGTTCCTAGAGCACAAAACAACTGTACATGTTATGCTTTTGTGAGACTGCAAAATATTTGTATATATCTAGCTGTATCACAATTAGACTATGATACTTAAAGTAACTGCTTAAATCTCTCAACTTTTCATATGCTCTTGCGGTTGGTTTTTATGCTTTCTGGATGAAGCTGAAGTGATTAAAGAAAGTTTTATTTTCTTGCCCTTTTTGCTGTATCTGGGAATGTTTAACCACAGCATGGAAAAAGGCATGGAAGGAAATCAGTGTAGGAGAACCACTGAAAGGGTGAAGTGTCAAAGGTAGTGCAGGAGAGAAACGTAAATGGGACAGAACAGTAAAATGCTGGAGGGCAAACTGCATGGTAGAGCAGGGGAAGGAGAGAGAGGTGAGGAGTCATTTAGAACGTCAGTATCGGACTGTCAAACTGTATGATGTGTAAAAGAGGAAAGGAAAATTTGGTGTAAATTAATGGCAGGTAACATCATCCAGGGAGTAGAACAAATGAAAAGAAACTCCAGCCTGTGTTTGTTGTTGTGGAAATGGTTTTAAGATTTTGTGCCTCATTTTACCAGTCTGTAAAATGGGGACAGTAATAGCAACTCTTTGAAAATGGATTTGGGGACTCAGAATGGAAATTGTCAAGAACATGTACCCTGCTAACACTTGTTATTTTACTGCAGTTCACCAACAGGGAGTTCGTGTTTCGTAACGTCAGCAGTAACAAAAGGCAAGGAAAAGCAGATTGTACAAACGAAATTAATTTGAATGAGTTTCAGTCCCATTAATGTGTCTGCTGTGCTTCAACAGACAGACAGAAAACCAGATCTGAATAGGGAGAAGACAAAAACGAAGTATGTTGTGTTTAGAATTTATTTTGTGATAATTAGAGTGGCTGTAAACATGGTTTTGTATGGGAAAGCAGAATTGGATATGCTGGCATGAAAATCAAGTCCTCGAGTCCTTTTTCTCAAGGAACAGATATTCTTTGAAAAGAGTGTTTCATGATGGTGGAGACTACCTGCAATTTTAAGTCAAATTTTCAGAACACATTTTTAAAAAGAGGTGCAGGGGCGAGATGAACCATTTCTGTAAATCAAAACCGGATAAAATATTTGCAGCCAAGTCGTATTTTGATATTTTGCAAATGAAATGGAAAGTTTTGACAGTTTGAAATAAAAAAGTTTCATTTCCAAATGGTATTTTTCCATAAAAGTAAAATTAATCCATCTCAAAGAAAAGGGTTTCAGTATCATTCCTTGCAGTAGTCTCATTGACTTTTACACATTTTAGTACTTTGGGAAATTGGGATAAGCATGTATTTTGGTGCTTTGAGGAACTAGATCCTACAATGTGTGAGATAAGCCTTAGTTTGTCTTACAGACAAAGCTGAAATTCATCCCTAAGAGATTCAAATTCTTGACTTTGTCGTTTTGACATCTGGCGCTGAAATAATAGTTTCGTGCCTGCTTTTCTATTTCTTTTTGTGCACAGGAGGATTTTTTTCCTTTTTTTAAATGCTTTTTTTTCAAATCTCCTTCCAGGGAACAGTTTGGCATGCTTTGGGCCCTCTGAGCAAACTAGTGTTTTCTACCTACAGGTGTTCACCCAGCAGTAACGTTGCACTGCGCTGCATTCCAACCAGAACAAAAAAATGAATTATACTCACAAAATATGCCAATGTTCCCAGTCTTGCGCCTTCATCAGGGCTGAAATGTTAGTATACTCTGCTAAATCCAAGGCAACGATAAAAGAATCATGAGAAGCGCGAATGGAATTGTTTCTCTGCCAAGTGGAGTGCAACGAGGCTTTACTGTTTGATGAACAGCTGTAAATACTCTAGATTCCCCCATTGCATTCGTGCTGTGTAGATAGTAACGCTGGTGCTTTCTCTCAAACATCACCAGTGTCACTATCATTACACTCGGTTTGCTGCAGTTTTATAGCTTCTCTCTGCTTTTTTTTACCTTCCAGGTATTAGATGTGCAATACCCTATAGCGAATACAACTACAGCCTGAGCAACCCTTTCTCTGTAATTTCAGAGCAGAATTTTACAGAAAACCAGTGTTTCTCCCATTAAAATGCCATCCAGGGGGATTTCTGCATGCAGGGAACACCTCCGAATTGAGTGACCTCTTCCAAGTCACACAAGAAGTTGGTGATGAGTTTGACAATGCAACCCAAATCATCTTATTCAGCATGTATGGTTCAGCATGTGTCTTTCACTTATACCTGACAGGCAGGGAAAAAAAGAATTATTTACTTAGTAATAAATAACTTCTGTTTTTTGAGATGTTTGTCTTACTAGCACTAGGGATTCACATGGATGTGTTAAGCATGGGATCAGATTAAAAGCTATCTTGTAACAGTATGGTTCTTTTGCATGGATATTGGCATAACTTTTGAGTCTGCTTGTAAGCCCCATACTACGTGTGCCTGTGGGATAAAGTAGTAGCAGAGCAGTAGCTCCTTGGATACACTAGTCGTTTTCTCCCCGAAATACTTGGCACACTAGGAGAGGAGCTCAATCATTGATTTAAACATAAGGCAGGTGTGGTTTCATGATATCACCATGGCCACAGGGCTACCTTTGTCAAACCTTAGTGCTCTGGTTTGGTTTAAAATAAAGGTATAGGTATTCGCAAATGGTCAAACCCCTTGGGGATAAAAACACTGGGACAGTAGGCTGGTGTTAGACCGACATAATGATCAGATGTCAGGTCTGGAGCATGGATGTCCTCAGCTCAGTGAGAATATGAAGGAGGCAACAGAGCTCAGAAGATTTAGAGAAAGAATTGCTTCACTGTTTATGATAGCCCTACAAATACACAGCCTATATAGTAGACTGACAGGAGAAGGGAGATCGGCTCCTTAATCCAGGATCTCTCAAAGAGGATGGAAGAAACAATCTCAACATGTTACAGTAATTCAAATCCCTGTAAATACTCTGTTGAATACTGAAAACCATGTAAAATTATTATTGCTCCCAAGGCAGCCTATAAATATTGTTATTGTATTGGCTGAATCCAAACATAAAATATTTTCTCCCTGGTTTGTAAAGCGGTTGAAAGGTATAACAGACACCACTAGCCAACTGTTAATCTTGGTTTTAAGATTTAGGTTTGTTCTAGATGTTAGAATTAACCCTGGTTAGAATACATGATAGATTTCTATTCTACAAGAGAAATATCCCCTCTTCAGAAGAAATCCCCTTCTTAAACCATCTAGTCTGTGACATCCCCTTAATCCCTTTATTTTTCTCGAATTTAGCATAAATACTTCCCATTTTTACACCTCCATCTGTTTGTTCTACTTTTCTGCCTTGGTTCCTGTCTATGATGCATTGAGCTCTGTTTTCAGTCATAAGGGCATTAGCTAAAGCAGTAGTTTCCCAGAGTTGGTGCCAGAGAAGTAGACTGAATGTCTTGAGAATGGTGAAAGACATAAATATACAGAGACACATATTGATCTGTATGCGTGCAGAAGTGGAGACGGATGGATGGGTAGATGGACACGCTCACAAATAAATAATATAGCCAGTGAATGTACATACGCATCTATCAGAAAAGTAGAACTCTAAAATGCTCTCACTAATAGTCTGGTTAATGAATACAAATGCAGTGCAAACTCAAGCAAGCTTAATACTTACAATGGTTTGTTCCCAGGCATCTACGGAGTGGTAAGGAGGAGAATTAACATAGGATTATCATATTTTACACATAGACATACTTGCCAATCCTTTTAGGAATACTTTAAGGACAGATCTAGAGTCTAAGTATTTGGCAGTAAGAATCGCTAAATATAGATTGTGCAAACTACTTAGCTATAATTCTTTTGAATTACTTGCTGAATGACACAACTGCGTGTTCAGTTGACTTCTATATAATAAAATAAGCCATTTTAATTTTTGAATGTGGGAAGATAGCAGTCCATAAGCTATCCTAAATATTTAGCTAACTTTCATTTGATTAACTAAGCCATGTTTGGCACTATGAGAAACTATCCACAACTTTAATACCACCAAAAATCTGTTCTGAAAGTGAATGGTAAAAGATATGCATGTTTTCCTGAGTTTCAGGATTCAGCACATTTGTAAGGCACATTCCACAGATGTTGGAGGTTTTATGCAGGTACAATCAAGTATCTATAAGATCACCTGGCTGCGTTATGCAGCTGTCTGACAATGTGGGCTGTGGTTTCATGATCGTTAATATCCGATCTATCAAAACACTCAGGGTGTAAATTTGATGTGGATAAAGGGAGGACACATGACTGCATTTCTGTATACTTGGGTTAGCTTACAATATGTAGTTTGTGCTGGCTGTGGTAGGACAAACAATGTCTAATCTGGCATAAAGGCTGCTGATACATTTTTTTGGAATGAGCTACAAAAATAAAATGGCAGAGTGAGGTTTTCCCACAATGTCTCTTTGCATCTTGTGACCACAGTGCTTTTTATCGGGTATAAGTGATCTAAAATCATGTTTTTAGCATATTGTAAAATGGATCCTCAGATGCATCTCCTGTTAAAAATATATATCAAAAACCTTATCTAAATGTCCTTAGTATTGCTTTTGTTGAGCTGGGGAGAACATTTGCTTTCTTTTCTTCATTTATTAATATTACCTAAATGACATGCTTTTCAGATATGTTTCAGAGTAGCTTTTGGCATAGGAAAAAGTAAGTTTAGAACACACAGGTGAGTAGAAAAGTCTTGTTTCTTCCAAGTTTTTAAGCTATATCATGGATGAAGAGTTGTTTAGGGATGCTGTGTCTTGAAGGATTTTGCTGCGCGTGGTTTCTCGTCTTTCTACCTCTTCTATGTGGAGGAGAGCAAGAAGGGTAGTTAGGAAAGGGTAGAGCCAAACTGCTCAGTGGCAGACAATCTAGCAAGGGGCAACAACCACAAGAGGTGCCTTGGGAAGATTCAAAGTGTATGTTAGGAGAAACATTTCCCCCAGGAAGGTACGGCAATACTGGAAGAGGCTGGCCAGAGACCCCTGGAGGTTTTCAAGAGCTGGCTAGACAAAGTCATGGCTCATCTATTGTTCATGACAGTTCTGGGGGAGATTGGAGCAGAAACCTTAGAATTCCCTTCCACTAATATTTCTATGATTGTGTTCGTCTGTACCTACGCTACAGAGGTACCAACAAGTAATTTATTTAGGTGGGATTTTCACTGCAGGTGAGTTTTCTTTGTGGATCAATTTTTTCAATGGGATTTCAATGATTTTGTACTGGGACCATAACTCAGCTGTGAAATAAAGTCCATGGTTCTAATACAAAAGCCGTATGTTGTATAACAATCACACTTCCCACAACATAGTGATCATCCTAAATGTTAAAAATCTTGTTTTCATGTTGAAATCCACCATTAAACCCCATTGTGTATATATGCTTGAAAGTCCATTTTTATATGGGCATCCTATCAGCTTTATTAAAAAAAAAACCAAACCAAAAAAGACCAACCCCTCAAACTATAGCAGAGCAGTTTCTACTTTTTCTGCAGCAGGACCAGCCTGAAATTCTGTATTCTTTCCCATGTTCATCTTCAGAGTTTAGCTTTAAAAGTCATTACTGACTTTTAAAAAATTTTAAAACATTTTGAAAGGTAGTGAATACCGTACAGGGTCAGACCAGATGTCCTTCTGCTGTGTCCTGCTATCTGACTCTAGCTGGCAGTGAATGCTTATCAGTGTAAGAGCAGTGCCGTCATCCTTTCCCTGGTATATCTTTCCAATAATCAGTGGTTCACTCTTCACTGAACTAGGTGGGATCTGAGAATGCATCTCACAGCAGCATTCAGCACTTTGCATGTTTAAACCCATTGAAACATAGTATTAATTATGGTGGTGCATCTAATGGTGCTGTCATTATCCTCTGATGGATTTTTCCAGATAACCCAGCGACCAGATGTTCATTTGGTTAGTTTCCAAAAGAAATATGCTTCTCTATACATCTTTCATTTGGCATTTAGTGACGTTTTCACAGCAATGCACTTGCAATTAAGAATCTTCTGGCTGGTTTTTTTTTCTTTCGGGGAGGAGGGGGAAGTTAACACAACAATGAGCTCAACTGTGTTTACAATTGAACTGTTTGAAATTGCATCAGGCAATGACTCAGTCTCGGTCACTCTTCAGCTGCTCTGAGTTCTCACCCAAATGTTTGTTAAATCAGTTTTGGTTGCTTTTGATTTATGGAGGCACGATTAAATAAGGAGAGTGGAGCAGCAGAAAGTATCTGCTGCTGTTTGGGAAGCGCAAGCCCTGGAAGCTGGCGGATGTTGGCTCTGCAGCAGATCAACCTAGTTGGAGCAAAGGTCATCCTCTAATGGAAAGAAAAACAAAAATAAAACACTCCCCTTCCACCACAAGGAGATACTGAGCTACCAGGGGGAGGGAGAGCTCCTGTAATATACCGCTGTGCCACCTGTGCTGTACAGATCTTTATGGTCCTTTACTCCTCTTTCCTCCCACGGACAAATTGCAAAGTCTGAAGGGCCTGTGACAGGCCTGAGCCTTAACAAAACGGGCTACTGCTCAGCCTCTGCCCGCGGCGCGATCCAGAACCCGCCCCGCTCAGCGGTGGTTCCCTCCAGTCTTAGTCTCCTGCGACACCAGCTCATGCCCTGACCCGTAATGGGCAGCCTTCATCAACGAGAGGTCTGTAAATGATCCTATGTTCATTCAGTCTGGAGAGCTCAAGAGGAGCTTTGGTGTGCACAGAGGCACGGCAGTGGGGAGACCTGCCCACCTCTGGCCATGCTCTCCCTGTTAGATGGACTCAGTATGTCACGGCCGACGTTAAACTCGGCATTTTCTTGATGACTGTTGTCCAGCTGTGGCACTGGGTCTGGCTCTGCTGTTCCTACACTCTTCCTCCATGGCAGGCAGACAGATGAGTGCTGTGTGTGCTTCCTCAGCACGAGAAGCTTCCCGGAGAGCCGTCTGTGGCTGGTTCTAGCATAGGTCCAAAACCTGGAAACTTGAATCGTTAAGCGTTGAAGTAGTCCATCACTGCTTACTGATATACAGTGTGACATCAATGACATTAAATTCCTGTCTTATCAAGGTATGTGTATTTTCATTATCTCATACCCTTAGTATGAGATGTTCTGGAAGAGTGACTGATTCTGTACTAGAGAAGCTATACTGATCAACTTTCTAGGAGGTACTACCAAGGCAGTCCATCCGACCTCTTGCACAGCTCAGGAAAGGTCTATGCCATGTTGTGAAGGGTAGTTGGCACCGGGTGAAGGACTCTCTTCTGGAAAACCCTGGTTCAAATGACAGGAACAATTGATTTGCAGTACCGAGGATCTGAACATCACACTTCTATTGTCAAGGAAGTCTTTTAGGATATCTTTTAGGATCTGTTTGTTTTTTTTTTCCTTTGTGGTTCACTTAGCTTTCATTTTTATAACTACTGTATTTAAATACAGGACTTAAAATTCCCAGCTTTGTGTGGCTATGGGATTGTGGGGAGTTTTTTGGTCAATTTTTGGAGAGAAATCTTTTCTATTTACTGAGTGAAGTCTTAGTCTTGGCCAGGTGAACATTTGCTGCGTGCGTCCAGGATTTAAACTGAATTTTTTCATTTCCATTTTGTGGTAGTTCTGTGGTCACACAAAAGTCATTTACAGAGGAAATCTGATCTATGCTTTTCTGTTGTATGGCCCCAGTATTGTGCAACACTTTTGTTGCTCTTGTTTAAGACCTTAGTGCCTGCGTTCAAGTTATGGAAACAGAAAGAATCGCTTGGGCACGCTTAGGTGTGTGCACACAGTGAAACTTCCATGTGCAATGAAATGAGAAACACCACATTTTCAATTTATATCTGCATTGCAGGGTATAGGAAAAAGGGATTCCCCACTTATTGATAATTGTGAGTCCTGAGATAACTGTTGTTGTTTGGTCAAAACGGACAGGATAGCAAATCACACTCCTTGTTCTTCTCATTAAAAGGGTGCTGTTTTGCGACCTCAGCCACAGTTGTCACCAATCACATGCATTTCCATCATAGTTCTTGTCTTTGCTTTCTGTAACTCTGCTTCTTCCAAAATCCCAGTGATTAGAATGCAAAATTTCTCTGTCTTTGAAGCTAAAGACATACTCCTGAGTATTGTCATCAGTTATAGCTTTGGTGTTCTGTTCAGCATCTTAAGAATAAAATCCCTAGCTAAATTCTTACCCTGCTGTTAAGGACCTAAAGTAAAGGAGCTAACTAAAGGAAGCATGCAAATTGTGAAGCACTTCTTTTCTTTTTTTTTTTGTTTCTTTTTTTCTTGTTAGTTTTTGCCAGTACCACTTACTTCAATAAAGCTAGTGGCAGCTTTTAAGCAAGATCAAGTTGTACAATACATGGGTGTGTGTCCATCCACATAAATTTCACTTCTTTAAATTAAAAACCCAATAAATGAAAACTGTCCGGATGCACTGAAATAAATGAAAGGCTGACTCAATGTCTGCTATGGCCATTAATGAGCCTTTCCTACACTCCCTAATCATCTTGATTGCCTTATTGAATGAAACGTGTGACACAAACCTTGTGCAGAATCTCAGTGGTGCTCAAGCACTCACTTTAGTTCTGTGTAGAGTAAGTGGTGATTTACTGCTGGCACCTTTTCAAATGGCAGGTCTTTAAATTTGTGGTCTTCAGTTGAATCTTCTACCTATACACTTAGGTATAGGTAGAAGAGCACCAGTTATCTTCAAGTTGTTAATATCCCAGCAGGTGTTAATATCAGAAAAGCCTTGCGAAGCCCTTGGTCAGCATACCATTTTGCCTGTCCAATGTTAAGTTAACATACTTGCCTCAAGAGGGAATTGGCTGAAGTGGAAAACAGCTGCACAGGTTCCTACTTCTATAGCCTTTTGAAAAAAGGATCTGCACCTTTTTAACCAAAATGTTCATTATCTCTACTTAATAAAAGTTTTATTAGTAAACACCTCAGTTTTTAATCGTCCCAAAGTTATTTGGGTAGCCCATTTAAACTAAGACTGTGGCCCTGTCGTGTATCTAGTGAAGAAGTACTATCTGGCAGCCCTTCGTACTGCATGAGTACTATGAGCTTCCTGTTGATGTTTGCAGTCTCAGAAAAAAGCTGAAGTTTACAATGGAAGTGGAAAGGGAAATGATTGAATAAGCTTTGAAAACTAAACTACTCTTCCTCCTTCAAACAGATCCTTCTGGGCATGGCTAGAAAGACGTGGAGTACAATGGCAAGGAAGTCTACTAAACTTAAACTTCTGGTGTTCTCATACTTGTTACTGGCTACGTACATGTTTAGTGGAACTCATTCGTGCTTGTTAAAAATTGAGGATGTTAACTAGGAGTTAACAACATTGTTAACAACTTGTGGTTTCTAGTATTCTGGTTTGGGTTGGTTTGATTTGGTTTTAGGGACAACGTTGTGCAAATTTAATCCATATTGATGAAGCAGATTTTTCTGAATGTTGTTCCTTTAATAGGCTAGACAGTTAACATTTTTAAATTGTAAACTTTGACTGTTTGCTTTCAGTATTTTCAAATGTGTGCCTGTCCTTATTCTTTCATTTTAGATCTTGCTGAAGAAGAAGGTAGCTGCTCTTGCAGATGCGAAATAATAACTATTTGGCTTGGCTTTCCATCATAGTGGTTCTGCTTCTCTATCACCATTTCCACAAACAGCGCAAATCTGGTCAGCCCATGGGGTGCTAACATGGAAAGCTCTCATAGCTTATCTGATGTTCTGGAGAGGAGAATCTATAAGAATGGTTTTTCTTATCAACAGTGTTCCCATTTCAAAAGATCAACACATTTTGTAATGTAATGAACTACAATATGTGGGTGAGAGGGTGTGTTGCGCATGGAAGCCCCAATCAGGAATTGGGCTTTGTACATACCTGTCGTCCTTCAAGAGGTTGCAGTGTTAGCAAAGCGTGGGGAGAGGAAAATAAGGGACCTTGGGGGGACAACGGTGAGCCACGCAGAGGGAGTAGAGAAATGGTGTAAGAGAGACAGAAGATTAAGGGGAAAAAACAACACCAAAACAAAAAACAACAGGAGAGGAGAAAAAGAGAACTAGGGAAGGGGGAGGACAGGGAAAAGGAAAGTAAGATGCAAAATGAAAACAACGGGAGGAGCAACCTGCGCGCCACAAACAGAGGAAAATAACATTGGAGAGAAAACTGTATTGGCTGGAGATGTCCATGATACACCTAGAGCGTACCTGAAGCATTTGTATTCTTCCTAAGTGGTCTGGGTAGATTTCTAATCTGCTTCTCTAAATGCTTTAAAATGTTAAATGCATTTCATGCAGTTGGATGGAAATGGGATTTTATTTTGATACATATTTATTTTTTCTTTTCTAATGTTGCAATATACACAGAAAAAGAATAGGATGTGTATTAGTTCAACAGGAACTCAGGACAACTTGTTTTATGTGAATGAGGGTGTTAGGTATTGTGAACTATAAAAACATTTCATTGTTAGACAAGAAGAGTTAAACATATCACTTTTAGCAATCTTCCAAATTAAACAGCCAAGTTTTGCTCTTCCCTCCGTCAATATGACATCATTTTGTTTATACTGAAAAAACTATTTTAGAGGTACATCTTGAATTGGAACAGGTTATTTGGTGTGGCAAGAATTCATAAAATGTTCTTAGAAGTTTTCATTTTTGTCTCAGTAAAAGGAAGTCAAAACAAACATTTTCAGGCATATAAACCATATACTTTAAACATTGCTCCCAGTGTTGCATTTTTGGTTTTTTGTTTGTTTTAGGGTTTTTTGCAAAAAGCACAAAAACATTAATTAAATACATTAGTACACAAGGGAAAAATGTATAAGGAAAAAGCTGTACATCTGTACAGGAGGGTTGTCTACATTCTGTGTTTATTCCAGTGATGAAGTTCAGCCTTCTGTCACGTAGTACATCAATATTTTCTATTTAAGCTTAGTTTTGCAGTTCCTTTAAAAAAAGCAGTTAACAATCACAGTCACTTGAGGACTGAATTACATGGATTACATTCTCATTTTGTTTCCTCCTGATAGGATGTTTCTGGTCATTTTGTCCTGTTCTGCCAAAACCCGAGTACCCCTGAATGCTGCCCGTTGGTGTTGGGATGGGGAGAGCCGTCCATCCAGACCCAGCTGCCACGGCACCGCTTTTCTAAGGTAAGTTGCTATAACGAGGTCAAAGCATAAAGCACCAACGTGGCAAAGTGCTCCTGTAGCTGGAGCTTTAGGTGGCATCTGATATCTTTAGGAAGCAGGCAGACCTGGCTCCACACATGTGAGTTATAAAGGGCTCAGTCTGTGAGGATGATGCCGTGATGTCTGGTAATGGGAACCAGCAAGGCAGTGAAGTCACTTCTAAAAGTATCGCGTTGCAGCACAGAGCTTCCTGGTGTGATGTCAGACAGCTCTTGTGAACCCCGACTGCTCCGCAGCAGCTACAGTTATTCTTAGAGACACTTCCCATTCCTTAGGAAAAGCTACTGTGAGAGGCTTAGTTGGCTTTTATCTTTAGAAGCGAGCATTTAAATGTTGGACTAATTTGTAGCTCATTCGCAGCTCAGCTGCAGCCCTGCCAGCTGCGCTGGGATCAGTGACAAGCCTTTCTTTCGCCTCCAAAGCACACTTGCAGACAGATCCAGGGCCTAGGAGCACATTGCCCCAGAAGCAGCTCGGCTTTTTCCACAAGCATGTAGCTGCCTGGGGGAGTTTTCCAGAACAAGTAGCATATTAGGCATTCCCTAGCAAAGAGAGACCTTACATGCGCATAGAAACCTTGCTGGCTTCACGAGCGTTGGCTTGGCGTTGCTTGGGGCCACTCTGTTGTGTTTGGAGATGGAGAGGGACTGGTGACCATAAAGTTAAGTATTGCCCCAGTGGGGCCATGCGGCTTAGAGGCAGAAGCGTGAGCTGCCCAACCAGGCAGCAGAAGGGGATGAGAGGAAAAACCTCTATCCCCTCAAGGGATGTTGATTCGGAATGGCAGGAGCAATATATATTTAACCAAAGCATCTTTTCTCTTGGTTGGATGGCCACCTGTGACCCTGGGACAGCGTTCTTGCAGGACTTAGCAGAACAGCTGAATTAGAGACAGCCTCTCTTGTGTGTTGGACCACAAGGAAAAAGAGTTCCTTTTTGGGTGGAGATCAGAAAATTAGTTAATGAGACTGAGGTAGAAATTAGTAATAACTACACTGGGAGGCATCTGGCTCTGCCGCTTAGCAGTCATTTGGCAGTATGGAGCCTTACAGAGAAGCCTGTTGTATTCTTCACTCTTGTCCCACCCCTCTCTTCTGGATTTGGGGAATGAGGTTGGGAATGTGTTTGCTCTCCTGGATTTGGAAAGTTGGTGTGTCCATTCTTGCAGTCTAATAAATAATAAAAACACTTACTCAGAAGCCCAGCAGCCTCCCCTTTTCAAGCCCTCCCCCATGGTTAGGCTGGTTGCAGACTTCACCTGTATTTTGGAGGAGTGTGTGGTGGCAGCTGGGCAAGCCCTGGGGCAGCAATTCCAGGCACAGCCCTGCCCGGACTGTGACACCTTGGCTGGCAGAGGGCAGGAAAAGGCAGCGGGTCCATCCCTGACCTGGCAGTGGGATGAGCCACCACCCTGTTTGTTTTACTTCATTGCAAAAATAAATAAATCTTACTTTTCGTAGCCACATGTTCATATGGGGCTCCCCATCTGAGAGAACAGAAATGAATTGGCACTTCTGTCTCTTGGCACAATCCATTTAGCCAATACTGAAGAGAAGAATGTTTCTCTTAAATTTGCCAAGCATTTTTTTTTTAGTTCAGATTTATCCTTGTTTACACCACTGTTAACTTTAGTCCATCTTATAGGCACAAAAGATGCTTCTTTTCAATCCCGTTCTTCTTTTAAGATCTAGGAAAGTCCGAAGGAGTGAAACCAACCAATCACTCACTGTTAACATGAGCTGCTGAAGTGATTATATTAGTTCATGATAACTGTCCAGATGCTCTAAGCACTGGGGTCTCACCGCCGGCTGGGAGATTCCCACAGCAAGCGTCAGTAATAGATAGTGTGAGAAAGAGAAACACGATCAGGGCTTTTCTTGAAGAGAGTAAAATATACACCCAGCAGGGATGAGAATATCCTAGAAACAAACAGCAGGGAGCTGAAACGAGGAAGAAACAGTGCAGGAAATGGAGCTACAATTCTGATTTCATCAGATTAGTGGAAGCTGAACAGGGGAGAAAGCAGAGGATTTCTGTGAAAGTGGGAGAGCGCTGTGTTACGTTCACCCTTGACCAGTAAACCCAGTTTTCGCACCGGGTCTGTGTGAAAGAGCAGAAGAGGCGTGGAAGTTATGAGTGAGTTGTCAGCTCATCATTAAATAGTTGGTTTCTTTCTTATTTAATTTTTCTTTTCTAAACTTTCATCTTTTTTTCAACTTCAGGTCAGTTTTTTAAACTAAGAAACTGCTCTTTAGAACTGAACTTGCACAAAAAAGTTGTTTGCTAAACTGACCCAGTTTCATTAATAGCTTTGGTCTTTCCTAGGCAATGTTTTTGAACGATTTTTTTACTGAAACATAGTTCTGGCAATTCTGTATTGTCTCGTAGTGACACTTTTTGGCTTTTATTAATTATTGCAATCCAAGCGCAACAAATACAGAACTAACTAAATGAGCCTTTAAAAGCATATTACTCTTAATTAAATGGAAACGTTGAAGACGCTGCTTGAACTGGGTGAGATTCACCAAGGGCAATAAATACATTATATCTACTTAGTGTTTTAAGCAAATTTTAATTCTGTCTCTAACAAAATTAATTCGATTTTTAAAATGAGGAAAAGGGGTGGAAGTAATGGGAGTGTAAGGTCAACGAGTGATCCTATAAGAGCCTTGAACTGGCACATGGAGTGGAGCAAATCATGAGCTGGAAAGGAAGGGGAGATTTCTCATTATGGTGTCATGTTAACCTGAAATGATTAAAGTGTGAGGCCTTGTAGGAGCTGATTTTTCATTTCTCCAGAAATCAGGGCTTGTGAGCAAAACTACGAGAAGGAATCAAAATAACAGAGGACTCTCAGCCCTACTGTGTCCTGGGTCTTAGGACCTTGGCAAAGTCAAGCTTCCTGAATAAAAGATGGAAATCGGTCCTTAGAATGTTTAATTAAAGAGGAGATTGAGAATTATTTAAATATAATTTAAAGTGATTTAATGAAAACCAGTATTTGAATATAAGGTTTAATCTCCCTGAAAATAAATCATGGCTAAGGACGAGAAACTTTACATGTAAATCCAGTGATTTGGAGACCCCTGCCTGGAAGGGGAGCTCAGATGCACTGCATCTGTCGCAGCCCTCAGAGGACTGGCCCTGATGGCTGGATGTGCGCGCTGGATGCGTACACTGCTGCGTCGGCTGAGCTGTACAAGAGTGGAACAATATTACAGGCTGTGTAATAGCAAGCAAGACTTCCATTTTCCCTGGAAGAACGAGGAATCTGTGACATACAGTTGATTGCTGAATAGGGAATATGATTAACGCTGTTGCATTGAGGAAGCATTTGGTTTAAGAATGATTACTTAAAATTGGTTACTTTTCTCCCCATTTTTATTTTATTCTTTGAATTCTTCGGTTTAGAGTACTTTTTCTTCTGGCCTCCAACTTTCATAAGAGATGACTAGAAGAAATATATAAAATATATAAAATTATTTTAGAATGCATTTTAGTTGAATTTGGGATAAACTTAATGGAAATTTTCACAAGAAACATTTTGAAACATTTTTGTCACAAGATACATTTACGAAAAATATTAAATACTAAAAAAAAAAGAATATGTGATTTGTTATATTTTATAGACCTAATGGACACAATTTTCACACAGGAGGCTTTGTGGGTTGGAGACGGGTTCTGCTGGCTGTGCTGGGCTCAGAAGTCAGGACTCAGCAAATTCCCTTTGGCTGTCTTCAGTCTGCTGCTGTTACAAAACTTTGAGAACTCTTGCTCTTAGCACTTCTATGAATGTTTTAGGGAACATGTTTATTGTTTCAGGGTAAGGATGAGGAAGGCAATTCTTTCTCCAAGAGCTTCACTGAACAGTAGGGAATCACAGTCACTTACAGATAGGTAACTCGGATAAATAAAGACTGTCCACGTGCCACTGCAGGGTAGAAGACACGTATGCTGCCTTTTCTTCTTTCAGAAAAAGCAGGATAAATTAACCAAGCAGGGAGTCAGCCAGGAGAGTTGTGCTGTCAGCACTCTCCAGCTTCTGGTGCCTGAGCAAGCCGGCTCGGATGCCTCTGTGCAGCTCCGTACTGGGTTGTGTGCATGCATTTCTGCAGTCATAATCTGAGTTAAGCCACAGTTCCTGCGTCCGCACTAGCCTCCTGACTTCCCGCCTGTCTTATTTGTCTCCTATCTTGTTTTACCCATTGATATTAAATGTTCCTTCAGGCAAAAAGTGCAATAGAAAGCCAAGTCACCTGTGGTATAGGTATTGAGTTTCTGACCTAGAACAGCACATAAGGAAGGAAAGCCTTTAAAGCCTGATGTATTTGAAGGAGCAGGTACCTGTTGTTTTTTAGCCATCAAATAGCTCCTTTTATCCTGAAAATATTCACATTTAAATACAATGAGGGAGGACTAGCATAAACACAAGAAAACATTTTGTGTGGTAATATTTCAAAAGAAACCTGCATGTGTAATTCTTCGCCAAGCAGAAGCTGGGGTAGAACTTTCTGCTTCTCATAAATGTGAAATTAGTTGCTGTCTTTTCTTTCTTTTATGGTGTTGGCAGTTATTCAGTGCACCATAAGCCCCGTGTCCTAAATTTCTTGATTCATGTCTAAACATTGCTTGTATTAGCTGTACCCTAATTAATCCTTTTGTGCCACAAGTTGAATTTGCCCAGCATGCTTTTCATTGCCAGGAATGGATGCACCAAATCTGCTGATGCCAAAGAGGTGAAGTGTATTTAACACGCATCAGCACTCGCTCTCCCTTTTATAATTGCTGATCCTCCCGCACTTAATAATACACTACTAAGTTAAGGTTATACACAGCTCAAGCAGTGCTAACTATCAGGGTGTGTGGTTATTCTGTAATAACCACATTTTAGGGTGTGTTTCAGTTTTACAGGGCAGTCATTTACTTCAAATTACTTTGTCATTTCTTAAAGTCATTGTGTAATTCCTTTATTAAAGGAAAAGAAAAAATATAATTTGATTTTTAAAGATGCATTAAATAACACTAATTATAATACTTAGCTCTTAGCACGTTTTTCATCCTCAGTGCTTTATAGCCATTTTGCTAATTAATTTTTACAGCATCCTTGCGGTGAGCAACTAGCTGTACCTCTGCCTGAAAGTTAGGAACGCTGAGGCGGGGAAGTCCAGTGGTTTGCCCAAGATCGCTGTGATTTGCACAGGAGTCGGTTTTAGAGCCAATACTAGTATTTGGTTGTTTCTGACTGCCAGGTCATGAACTCACAAATCTTTCTTTCCCCCAAACCATATAAATAGTCTCAAGAATTATTTCATCTTTAAAACAGATAAGAACAGAGCCTTAAAATGGCACAGGTCAGCTCTGTGATCAGCAGAATCCTGGCTATGTGAAGGAAGATTTGCTTCTAAGCAGCTCCACTTGAAAAATAAAATTCCCGAACACCACTGGTCTTTGGAGGCAGCAAAAATTCACGTAAATGTCCACCAGTTCTTTTCTTGAAGTTTCATGAACTAATTAGTGGTTGTGAGGCAGTAATCCGTGTTTCCGTTGCCTCCTTTAAGGCTTTTCAAGCTTCGATCTAACTGCTAGCTCTTGGCCTGTGATTAAATTTCTGAGCTGCCTTTAGTCACAAGGGCGTTCAGTGCAGTCAAAAGAACTGTCTTCAGCTGCAGGCTTCTAGCAGGTTAGGTATAAAGGAAGAGAAGATGTTTCCTCTGTTGTTTGTAGATGCAGCGTCCTTAATGGAGGAGAGGAAGGAGAGGTAGTAAACAGAAAGTGAAATGACTGAAATGGGAGCAGCTAGATGCAGAGGACTTCTGAAATAGCAGGCCACCATATTTAGGCAAACATACAGAGTAGAAAGCCTTTTTAACATCAGTTTATCCAGACAACTTGAAGAAAAGCTTACTGGAACAGTTTTATCAATATTGTCAATTTTCTTGGAGTGTTGATAATACTGCCATATATTAATATGTGTGTGTGTATATGTGTAGTATTACATTCCAATAGCATAATATAATATAATGTATCTATGATATCATGTGATTTTATAAGACTCCATTTCCATTTATTAAAAAAATCAATCTGAAAATGTGTCTTAAACGTGCAAGAGCTTAGCAAAGCTGGAAGGCAAGTTAGAACTACTCACAACTTTTAAATGCTTGTGTTTGACAGTGTTGTGGATATATTTATTTTCTGAATGTGGACTGGGTAATATTATACCCATCTTTAGCACAGCTGGATCATTTTCAAGTGCTCGATCTTTCTTGTTTGTTGATTGTAACTTTGGTTTCAGCACTGAGGGCATTCAAACTGAATCCTCCTGTTTCCCCAAATTTTGAAGTTAATTACTCTTAAGCTTCTAGCGTAGTTATCTTTGACTTAGGTATTATGTTAACACTGCAAATACTAAATAATCATTTGAAAGGAAAAGGTGACTCTTGTAATTTTCCCAAAGGTCCTAATCCTCCCATGGGATCATGTTGCAACACTTAACTAACATGCTGTAGTTGGCTTCAGAGGAGCTTCGTGCAGGAGCGAGGTCTGAGACAAGCCTCCTTCAGCAGCACAGCCCTAAAAATACAGGGATTTGATACTGATAGGGGGGTTTTGTCAGGGCTTCGTCACTAATGGTAGTTTGCGACAATATAAACTTCCAAGGACTTTACGGTAAGGCAAAATGAAAACCATAAAATATTAGCATTGACTTGCTGAAAGACTGTACTTGTGTTTATTTGCCATAAACAAGAAGAAATATTTACTTAATACCAGCATCTCAAAGGCTGATGCCGTTTCCTTGAGAGTTCAAATAGAACCTCGCCAGAGGCCACCTTGTTGAAATCTGCTCAACCAACCTTTCTATAAAAACACTGCTTAGTGTAGCTCAGTTTCTGGCCTACCCTACAAAATTGCAGTCTCTGGTAAAGTTAAAAGGATGATTCATACACCTGGAGAAGGAATTGAATATTCAAGTCACTTGTCAGGCTGGCAGGTTTAAATTATATAACAGGAAGCTTTCTATTCATATGTAATGTAACTGAATCACCACTTCTTTATTGATAATTCATTATATGTTGCTACTATCACTCTGCAGCTCTGAAATGCTTTTTGCTATAATGATTTTATACTGTACTAGTATAATGGCCTTCTGACTGTGTCAATCAGCGCTACTTGCGTGTACAATAATATTATTCTGCAATCTGTCTTGGGAGAATGCTTAAAAGCTTTCTCTCATTTTCTCCATTTAACTCATGTATTATCTGAGTTTTTACATTAAATGGCCATACTTAATATCCCATGACATGTCACCTATTTTCTAGGGAGGATACTGATACAGTACTTACCAATTCCAGAATCTATACTAATCAAATTATACCTGCCCACTTCAGCCAAGAGCAGTTAGTTCAGTGCATCAGCATTTAATCTGTAGGAAGAACTTATGAGAAGGAACAAAAACAATGTGAACTGTAGTTGGCTAAATGAGGACATGGCTGATGCAATTTGTTTTGTGAAGAGGGATTAGAAGATATTGAAGTCAAGCTAAGGTACAGGGGTCAATTTATATACAGATTTATTGCCAGAACTCAGTCTACACTAGTAGCACATTTATAAAGACAAGGCCTAATCCAGCAAATATTTATGCTATTTCAGATACGCGCTTTGTGGTAGGTACTTCTGCTGAATGAGACTTCTTGGCTGTAAAATTAAATGTGCGTGCAAAAGTAACAAACTCGGTCAGACTTTACGGAGAGTTCAGTCCCAGTGCAGATAACAGTCATAGTTTTGCATTGAAAGACTGCCTGGAAGTCCCAAATAGTTACTCTAAACCCCTTCCACAGTCAGGTTAATGTACTGGAAATTTTAAGACTTGAAATGCCAGCTGCTGAACACAAAATCCTACATCGGAACCAGTGCCAAGGCATTTAATCTGTTTGACATAGACTTTTTCCCTAAAAATACGGGATACACTTAAATCTTATTTGTTGTTTGATTCAGTAAATGCCATGGTGTAACTAACTTCTATGTTAAAGAATAAAAGACTGTTGACCATACAGTTCTGAAAATTTAATGTTTCAAGGGCGGCAGGTGTCCATTTACATTAACGTTTGCTTATAATATCATTCCACCTACTCTGCATATGAGAACTTCAGGCAAAGTTAACGCAGCAAGTGTGCAGTCTCCAACTACAGGCAGAATTAATTTGCTCAGCCACACAAGAAGAATGGCAAGGTGGAAAAGCAGTGGTTTAATTAGGCCACAGTCTTATTAACTCATAGGACAATAAATTGTACAGTTCACATTGTCATTCTTTCCTTGGTCTATTTTTAAGCCAGCTCTCCTTGGGAATTGGATATTCCTGCATGGGCACTTCCAGCTGTAAATGGAGGAGACTTTCAGTTGTAGAGCTCATACGAAGGTGCAGGAGAAGATCCTAAACAGTCAGGCAAGGATATAACTATTTTTGTGACTTGTGAATGAGAATATGCATAATAATGTATAGGTAAATGGCTTTTCTTGCTTTTGCTGACAAAACAGCACCCACTCAGGCCTCTCCAACTCCTGCCTGCACCAGCACATTGGCAAAAATCATAGGGAATTTCCTGTGCTAACGTACATTTTGGGGGAAAAAATTCACAGGCAAAGTGTATAGTTCCATGTTTAAAAGTTGAGAAATTGTCATAGAAACCTCTCACGGTTTGTTTTCGTTTGCCATCGTTTTCCTCCATTGTGTTAACCTGCCAGCCTTGCTTTTGTAGCCCCTGGGCGGCTTTCAGAAGCTCTCAGCACATAGGGCTGCCTGGGTGGCACAGGCATCGTCACGTCACGGGTCCATACCCTGTCCTAGTCTGGCTTTCTGTTTTTACCTGAGCACAAAATCCAACCTAAATGATTTTGATTTCCTCCAGCAATAGCAATGACAACACTGAACAGAGACAGCACCCTCTACATTGCAGTCTCACGGTGTTTTGCAGAGGCAAGCAAGCAGCGTTACCCTGGAAGCCTGGAACCAGAGTAAATGATTTATACAGCCTCAGAAGCTGTAGCAGCAGTGAGACCAAAGTGTAAAGTTTAGTGGACATGGGCAGCTTGTCATAATGGGTGCCCCAACTCCATCTGCGGTGTTCAGACCTCCTGTAGGCCACCGCTGGTCTTCTACCCCACAGCTGAAGGCACCAGGACCTGCCACCAGCCTCCTCCCAGCGCTTTGCTCTGGTCCTGGCCGTACGTTGTCTCCCAGAAATACAGCAAGTGTCTTTTGCTTCTAAAGTACAGTCTAATCATTTATTTTACGGTTTTGTTGTAACACACAGTATGGTTTGATTGCCTTGGTGTTAGTATAACTAACAACCCAAAGAGAAAATAATGCTTACTTATGGGCAATTTAAATGTAAAAATGTAAAATAAAGGGATAAGGGACGCCAGGCAGAAAGTTCTTAGGAAAAAAATTATTGGTTTTCTTTGAATGTGTTTATTTTGTAATTCGATAGAAATAAACAGTTACTATGGCAACTGTCGTATCACAGGCGACACACGGAGCAAGGAAGATACAGTATACTTACCAATTAGTGGAATGAGTTTTAGTATTTTTAAAGAGGCATTTTGCCTGCTAATGTGATGATACATCTTAACTTGGCCCTCAAGGAAGGTTAGAGTTTGCTCCTGTACATCCTCTTGGCAGTTGCATTAGCTATTGCTTCTTGATGTCGCACCCCTCTTTCTGGTGTCCTCCTCTGAAGTTCTCACCGCTCCTTGGGCAGCCAGCAGCTCACAGGGTCCGTCGGGGGGAAGCCACCTCGTCCGCGGGAAAGGCGTCCCACGCCTGGCAGTCACAGCTCACCAGAAGGTGGGGAGGAATAATAATTTACGCTCTTGTGACACCCAAGATGCTCAAAACGCATTACTGGTGTTCATTAATCCTTGCAACAGTCTGATGAAGTAGGTAAGCATTAT
>NW_009212810.1:20000-40000 GCF_000690835.1 Fulmarus glacialis | reverse complement strand
AGCAGTTCTTTTGCTGCAATGAGATAATTTCTGGAGGCAAGACACCTGGCCAGGCTAGAGTGGTGATTAATTTTATGTGTTTAGGGTGCAATCATCACTCAGAAAAAGGCTTAGGGTTTGGATGATGGATGATGGGTAAAGTGCAGGCTGATAGGACATGGCCCATGAATCTGTTCTACATCATCAGTTCCTTTGATCACTGGCAGAAGTTCAGAGATACTTCTTTGCATCTGTCCAAAATAAACAAGGCTACCATATACCTTTTGCAATACCACTTTTAAATGCAGGGTTATTTGCGGGGGAGAAAACACCTTTATTTTTGCAACGATGGCTGAGGAAAATAAAAGCAAACACTTCAGCTTGCATTTACATGCACATTTACAGACAAAATACGTGAGAGTGTGTGTGTCCATGTCCGAACACATATATATTTTAATGAAAGATGATAGTATAAAAGCAATTTTTTTCCCCCTGCAAACTGATACCTATGTTGACACCATAGAGGGGATTCAACATAGCTGCTGAAAAACAGTGTTACGCAGCCTGTCATGAGAAGAAAGTCCTAAGTTATAGCAATACCATGCAGCATTTCTTTTTCCTTAGTAATGCTGGTGCCTACAAATTGTTGGGAGTCTTTCTCACTGCTGATAGCAGAATGAACTATGTAACCAAAATAATTTTGATTAATAATTAAGAAGAGTTTAAGGGTGAAGAGATAGAGAGGATTTGTGCCAACCTAAAAAAAAGATTACTTTTTTGTATCTCAATTAACAAAGTACAATTTGATAATTGAAAGCAAATGCTTCTTTATCATATGATTTCTACTTTTCTTTACCCAATGCTGTCCCCTGCAGGGTGTAAGAAATCAGATCACAGAAGTACTCAGAGGCTAAAAAAAAAATGTTTTTTTTTTTTTAGATCCAAGAGTAAAAGAGAAAGGAATAGCTGAATTAACATCATGTCCTCTATCAGAATTCATTATCAAGCCAGCATGGTTTATAGTGAATGATCCTTTCAGAAGCTTGACTGGGTGCTGTAAGGGGCGTTCCTTGAGAAAATTCTCTCATATCTCATTGCATATATGCAACACTTCTTTCCATATGTGTTATGAATTCCTAGTGCTCATGTTGATATTCTGTCTGTGGCCAATAAGACGTTAGCTGTTTCTTTTATATGTCTCATCAGCTGCACTTGAACATGGAAATCAAACAGAACACATAAATTATAAAATCAGTGTACATCTCAGTGGACTTTCTTACCATTTTATAGAGTGGGAAGTAAAAAGTATGCAAGACTACGCTCTGTATATGTAGAAAATATAAAACTACTACTCTGCTTAAAGGACAGGTGACCCTCATAAAAGAAATACAGCTCCTCTCAAAAAGGACATTAAAAAAAGGTAAAGAAGGGAAGCATAAAGCTGGGAGAACTGATTAGATTTCATTAACAAGATCATCTCTGTACGAAACAAAAACACAACATGGGGCTTAAAAAAACTCTGGGAGCATTTGTTATCACATAGAAATCACACTCACATGATTGCTGTCTCCTTGCTCAACTGGAAAACACTGCTTTATCTGACTAAGTGCAAATACCGAAATGTTCATTAGCTCTCTTGAAACACCTTGGCTTGTCTTTATTGAGTTACATTTCATCCGTAGCCTTTGCACCTGGGGGCACACAATAAATTTTTCTGCACAAAGGGTTTCTCAAGAGTGGTATGACTGTTCCTTTTCTCTCCAGAGTCTGAACGCATTGCATCATCTTCTATCATACTTACAAGCCCGGGGCCCGGGATGAAGAATTGTTTAGTATCTCCAAACCAAAGCTTGCCACGTAGCAGATCAAATTGTTGTTGCTCTGCCACTGAGCTGACTCAGTACTTGCTTGTTTGATTTAAGGCACAGTTCCACTGTGAAAAGTTATTGTGAAAATGGTATTTTCTTCTGCAGCAGAGCTAGTTCCTACGTGTATGAAGAATTATATGTGCTGACTCAAGTGACAAAACATAAGTATTTACTGCTTCTGCTCTTGCCAGCTCTGCAGAGCAAAGACAGAAGAGAGAAAGGAGGTTGGAGTCCATTTAATCTGTATATGTTAATACTCTTTTCCAGGCCTCTGTGTGTTTACCCCTGTGCAAATTCAGGGAGAATGATAACATCCCAGAGCTGTTTACAGGAATATAATTTGGTCTCTACTGCTAGTGAGTAACCATGGAAAGGAAACATCTTCGTCTCTCAGATCCTATAGTGCATGTGGAAACACCACAGACAAAAAACCCATAATGAAATAGTCATTTGAAACAGAGGAAATCAATCCTTTATACTTTTCCATACTTACATTTTACCTGTAGTGACTTACAGAGTTTGTGGCTGCAGTAGATTATTTTATGGCATTCTGGCTTTGTAAACTTGTCTCCTGGATTGACGTCATCACTGACTATTCAAAGGTAGTGGGAAAACATTACGACTTTTATCATTGGTTACCACTTCTTTTAGAATAAAGCAAAGTGCCAGTTTCTTTGTGTTGTCTGGTAGCTATCATACTTTTGGAGCTATCCTCTGCCTCGATGTTGTGGACTGTTAGTACATGGCATTGCCTTTCAGTGACCCTGGTCTGTTCCCACTGGGCCGTTCTAAGGGTTAGCGAAGGCTTCCTCCTTTGGCTGTCTTACGCAGTCCGTGTATGAAACTATGAAGGGAGTTCACAAGGAATTACGGGCTGAGTGTTGGTTTTAGAATCATAGAATCATGGAATAGTTTGGGTTGGAAGGGACCTTTAGAGGTCATCTAGTCCAACCCCCCTGCCATGGGCAGGGACATCTTCAACTAGATCAGGTTGCTCAGAGCCCCGTCCAACCTGACCTTGACCAACTTTCTACAACCTTTTAGCATGTTCACAGTCTGGCTTTATTGCTTTAGCTTGTCTAACCCAGAGAGAGAAGTTGTCTCTCTTTCTCGGTTTCAAGGTGACACGGAAGCTTGCATGAGAATGACTTGGGCTTATGCTCCGTCAAAAAAATGCAAGCAAAGGAGCAATACGATTTGCTTGAATATTTCAGCTACTTAAAAGAGAATTTTTAGCCACACTCTTAAATTCCTGATTGCTACTAGATGATCAGATAGCCAGAAACGTCTGCTGGTTACTTTCATTGTCTTTTTGCACTGAAATTGTCCCCTTTTCAGAGCTGTTTGTGGGGCTATGTTTTAAATGCAGTAGAACTGAAGTTGGTGGGAATATGGCAGCCTGCTTAATTAGTCCAATACCTTACTGTGTGTCTTTAGAGCAGTAAAAATTTAAATAGAATTTATGGTTACTGAATTCCCAAAGACTGTCCTACCCAAAAGACGATGTGCTATTTGAAATGAACACCAGCCCCTCTGCTGAAATGTCCTTAGCACTGGGAAGAGAAGGAGCAGCTTCTTTTGGCAGCTTTGGAATTTTCTGCCCACACTAGTCCAAAAAGTTAACTTGTAGTGGCCTCAGGCCTATTCTTCACGTGGGAACTAGAACTAGGTTTTTCTTTAATGGAGTACAGTCTTAACTAATGGTGAAGCTGATAGCACTTACAACCTTTGGTATATGCAGTTCAATTCTAAGGTAAGTATCTATAAAGAAAAGCAAAACCTCATAATTATACTTTACACAGTCTGTTTTGAACATACTGTTTCTTCTAGGAAAACTTCAGTTTCTCTAATCAGTTGTTAGAAATGGGGTAATTTCCTCATACTGGAAGGGTAAGAGCTCTCCGTCCAACCTATACAGAGTGAGAAAGATGTATAAGAGGCAACTATGTGGAGCTTATATCCAGGTAAAGGATAACTTACCTCCTAGGTCCCAGCACTTAGAAGATGATTAACTCTATGCAGTATGAGATTTACAAAAAATCCTTGGGAAAAAAAAAGTGGCCTTGACTTGTCTTAAAATAGAAACTTAAAGTTTTTAAGCTTCCTTCTAACATGAGGCTAAACTACAAAATATCAGACAATTCTTTGAACTTGTCTTTTAAATAACCCTTTAGCTATTGTAGCCTGAGCAACAAATATTGATTTGTGTGTGTGGATGGATTGTGCTTAAATATATCCAGTTAATATTGCTTAGTAATTTTTCTGAAAATATAGGTATCCTTGTAAACGCTGAGTCTAGTTTAGCTTGTTCAGTAGTTCATCAAAATATTGTTATGCATTTCCATTAGAAGGAAGAATCCTGCCAGCAAGACCCAGGTGACTCCCAACGCTCACCATTTTGTTCTTATGTCTAGCAATTGAAGAGTCGTATCTGTAGGCTGTATTTGCTCCTAAAATGTATGAACACATAAGCCAAGACGGAGACTTGAGTGCAAACTCACTTCCTGTTGCTTAATAGCAGTTATGGCCGAGGACCCTGAGGAGAATCCCTAATTCCACTAGAGTTTTACCACCTTCTTGAAACCCTTTTGTTGGGAGCAGGGCTGGCTCAAGGGGATAATACAAACTTGAAATACAAGTAAATTTGAAAAATGCACTTATACACTACAGACACATAAGCTTGACAATCTTTAGAAGCTGTCTGATAACTTTCTACAAAGTGGCTTGACCCCATACTGTTATTTTTTTATATTGGTATTTACTTTAGCACACAGAAAACCAATCACGTTACTCTGTCATACTAGTTATTTTATAAAAGTAGACAGAAGCACGTAGCAGCTCAGAAGAGCTTACAGTCTCCTGCAAACACATAGCACTTTCTTCCTTGAGGTCTGAAGTTATTGGGACAACTGAAATGCTTAGACTTTATTCTTTAAGAGAATCTGGATCTAAAAATGGTGATAGAATACTCTTGGAAAGATCTAGTACCTAAGTATGTCCTTTTTGAAAAATATCATCATAAGTTTATAATATCACCTATATTAAAAGTTCAACAGCATGTTACACAGAAGAGACTTGACTTGAGAGCATATATCCATTTAAATTATTGCAAACTTACTCGGTTAAACCAATATAAAATTATCTTCCATGTTGCTGTTGGGGATCATTCTGCTGCATTCATTTGGATGTCAAAGTGACAGGCTATTAGCGTAAGGGTAGGCTAATTATTTAAGGAACTTTTCTTGTTTTGTACAACGAAGAAGTATTCTTGAAAATACAACACAAACATAGATATCTGTGTCAGATGGTGACGGTCCATTTCTTTTAAATATGAAAATGTAATTTTAGCATTCAAACAGTCAAGACAGTGGTAATTTAAAATAAAACAGGAACAACAGTCATTAAATGGCTTTGTTTCTGGACTTAGATTGATGCTTAACACATTGATCTTCTTCAATAGAAGCTTTCCATATTCCATCTGTTAGAATCTTTGACCTTTTCTTAACACCATTAAAAGATAAAATGTTAATCTACTGAAAAAAGATGCATGACCTTTTAAAAGTGAACTGTACCACTTTACAGTCTGCCATCATTAAAGAACTTTATGCTCAGGAGCCATGCATTATGTGTATCATAGCAATATAATTGTTTAGAATAATGTAATTGTTCAACCAAGAAGATATACACCACGCATAACATAAATTAGAACTAGAACTATGTGAACTTTGAAAACCCAATCAAAATAACATGTCGGATCAAGGCTTGCTTTCAGTTTTAATCAGCCTCAACCTCAAATTTATTTTTTGTTAATATGCCAAGATACATGCCTAGAAGATACCATTTTAACAAAGAAAAAGGATGGTACTTTGGGACAAATGAAACCACATCATTGGCAAAGGAAGTTGCTTATTTTCCTTTGTTTTAATCACCTATACTTATTTTTTCAGTATAAGGAAATAAACGTGGCACTAATATTTTAAATAGTAGTAAGGAATTTCAGTAGCAAGAAAATCCTTGAAAATTGACTTATTTGTGCTAAATCTGAATTGTCTTAAGCTAGACTTCTTAATAGCAATGGCCACAATTCAGAACAGCATTGAAACATGGTCTAAATCCATATTCAGTAAAGTGCTTCAGAGAGCATTTAGTTTTGAGTATGGGCTAATTTGATTCCACTTCAAATTAAGCCTCTGTTCTGAATCCTGACTACAGAGAACAAACTGAATACATGATACAGGTTCAGATAACCTGATCTTATCTTCTGGTGGGTTCAAGTTTGAGACAAAGCCCCTCAAATTGATTTGAGAGCATAGCTATATAATAATGTGTCTACTTAATAACTACATAACAGAGGATAATAGAAAGTCTAAGTATCTTCTGCATTTGAATATGATGTTCTACTAGTACTTTTTACTAGTAGACTACTAGTACCTTTTACTAGGAAAAAAAGCTTTTCTACAGAGGAAGGCTCATATTCTTCTAATTTCAACCTAAATTCCTTTGAAGTCCCTAACTTGATCCATTTTCCTCAGTAAAATCAGTGAGCTTAGGCTGGATGATTCTGGGTTGGAGTATCCTCTCTCTGAACGTCTGTATGTTTTTCAGTGGAATTTACTCCATAAGGTAAGTGGCTGCATGCAAAATAGAAATACAGGGGTTCTAAGATGACATAAATTTAGGTCCTGTTATTAACATTATTTGATCATAATAACATAAGTAGCATTAGCAATGTCACTGTGGTGGGAGCTCTCAGACAGCCCTGATGCAATGGGTGCATTTGAATTAGCAATTTGGGGCACAGGAGGGGTTCTTTCCTTCATGAATTTGCCTTGCACCTATACTTGAGGGCTGGTGGTGTGCACTCAAAGCTTCCCACCTCATGAAACTGAGGCTGAAGTCATATGCTGGTTTACCATCTTGAGTGACCCACCTGCAATGAGGACGTATGGTCCTGCAGAAGTTGGTTCTCTACACGTGTACTGCATGCCTAGGACTGGAAACTGGCTTGAACTTCATTATTAGAAATGACATCGTGTGCATAATGATGCGGAAAACATAGGAGAAAGCACAGGGTTTGTGAAGAGTTTTGACAAGTAGAAAGACACCCACTTCTGTAAATGTCAGCTTTTTAACTCCAGTTAAAACTTCGTATTCTGCTTTCTGATCACGTTGCTGCACTAGCCACGTCTGTTTATATTTTGTTGCTGTTAAATAAGCAGCACCCCATTTTGTATAGGCCAAGCATTTAATCTTTGAAGTTAGTAGTCACTTTTTTCATCCAGCTCTTTCATTGTTTAGACCTGCTTCCCAGTCCCAGCCCCAGTTTATCACCGCAAATTTCCTCTCTTGCATATTCTTCCCTCTAGGTCATTGATAGTGAAAGCAAGCAATATGTTTCCTGGTGTTCAACCATGTGGCACTTCACTAGTCACATAATACACTAGATAAGCAGATGACAGTCTGTGCTGCTCTGAATAGCATATGTGCATGCCATCTGAAAGCCAGGAGCCGGAGGACATAGATACAGCCAACAGAGGGAGTCAATGGCAGCAAAGCCCTGGCCATTCAACCCCTGCTTTGGGGAAAAGAGAACTGGACAGCTTTGCATTTATGGTCGGAGTAGGAGATTTCAGCCCGTCCCCCATTAGTCCTTAGGCATCTCTTAGAGGCCATGTGCGCTTCTGCTCTCAAGCTGCAGCTTGCCTACCTGACACAAGTTTAGTTCCAGCTCGGCAGGAGGAGGCGGTGCCCCACCAGAATGTCAGCTGTTTTGAGGAAAGTTTGGCCTTTCTTACATTTTTTATGTGGACGTGGAAGATCTGATCTGTAGCATTTGCCTTTTTGTCTCCTAAGTATAATTGTCAAGTAACATACAGAAGCTATAATTGCTATATAATTAGCATTGCGAAATAAAACCTACATTGTGGAGAACACCTGCTTGCTCTTTTACAGTATAGTAGTAATGTTTAAGATCTCTTGTGTCTACTCGTAACTTGGTACCTAACATAGCTAAAATGATACAGATCTCATCAACCAAAGTGGCATTCCTTTCAGACTAAGAGAGTCCTAGATCTCAGCATTGGTGAATATAATAAAGAGAAAGACGGTCTTTTCTCTTTGACAGAAGCAAGCTGTCACAGTAATAGTGGAATGAGATACAGAAGAAAAAAAAATTTCAAAATGTTCTTAGACACATTCAGGCAACATGTAAATAGAATAATAAATCTGGCAAGAAAGATCTGTTTATTTTTTGCACAAAAGGGCTAAGAAGTCTTTTTTTTTCCATTTTAAAGCATGAATTTCTTTTCCTTCCATCTGAAGTCTGCACAGTATTCCACAGGGCAGCTGTCCGCAGCAAGAAACTCATCATTCACTCTCTGATCAGCACATACAGTAAGTGACATGAAACTCCGCTTAATTCTCTTGTGTCTTCATGAAATAATTTCCTCACCAACCAAAGAAATCTGCTGTTTACCATAATCTCAATTTAACACCTACTCTCAGTGTTCAAAAGTAACTGTCTGCATTTGAATGGGGTTTGCAAAGCAGAAGTAACTGCCAGGGAAAACTAAACAAGCCTTGTCTCTTCCTTGGAAGTTGGAAAAGGCTTTAGTTTTTTATCCCGGTGACAGGTTACATGGTAAATAAAGTTTGAGATCTTTGCTTTGGCCATTTAAGATAAGAACTGGTTAGAAGTGAACAAAGCTGAAGGGTGCAAAACTTGAATTAAGCCCAAGTTACAGATTAAGACGGTTGTTTGAAAGCAAGTGGCACAGTCATGGAGGGTAAAACGGGGGGGGCTGTACGGTGTGACAGGTCGGGGATGTCACTCCCGACTTACTGAGGAAGCCCCTTGAAACTAGTGAGTTTTCAGTTAATGAGCAGTATGGGAAAGAGGCCTTGGAAAACTTTCCACTTCCTAGAAGCTAATCTATTTGGTTTGCATTGTGTAGAAAACAGCTGGGAGGATCTCAGCCCCAGCAAAGCTGGGAATGGTCCCACCTTGCCTCCGATTACCATGCATAACAGAGGATCATTTTAAAAAGATTTCCTCATTCGCATTGGAATCAGATATAATATCTTTTAATAAGCAATCAAAACAAAGGCCCTGCTAGTATTGTTAGGTTAGCTGGATTTCTACAGATTTGTTCTGAAGGTAACAAAATTGCATCCAAATGAGAAGTGAGCGATATGAAATGTTCTGCAGTTCAAAGCCTACAACTGCAGCTTCATTCCACCGCAGCGTGTAAAACCCCTGTCAGCACTTACCTGGGAACCAGGGGCTGCTCTTGAGGGAAATCGCTCCTGCAGTTCCCTTCCCCTGACTCATAAGGCTATGATTTTGGGGAAATCCGCATTTGAAAATTTAGAAATATGATGCACAATATTTTCCTGTCGTAGCTGGATTGAAGTAAGAATAAGTTTACAGGCAGGGTGTATTTTGTGATTAAGCATTGTGTTGGAGGGTTGGAATTTCTTTTTGTCAGGATTTCTGTTTATGTCACTGTGTTGATTTACTGGTGATGTAAAATCCTTGTGTAATTTTTCTGAAACAGGATGAGTTTTCACATCATGTGAATAGCATTGTACTGCTAACTGCAAAATGCTTAGAGGAAACTAACAGAAGTTGAAGGAATTAATATTCCATCAAAGAGTCAGTACTTGCCTCAGTAAGATATTTTTAGCATTTTTGGATTTTGATATATGCGAGTGTACTTTTTTCCTGAGAGAACAGGAAAAAATACTTCTCCTCTCATCTCCCCACTTCTTTCGTATTAGGTTGTTTATTGCAGACCACTGCATTAGGTCATGTTGCATTTGATCTGCTGGAAAATGAACAGTGTTTTGAATTATCTATATGTTTCATTTGCTGCCTCTCTTTGGTCAGGTGAAAAGATAAAGCATTTCACTATGTAACTTTCCTACCAGTACTCAGGTACGTACCAGGGTTACAAGTTTTTGGATAAGCTCTATGTACCTAATCAGAATGATCTTGCCCAGGCACAGCTTTTGCTGCTAGAAATAATGCTTTTTAAAGCATATTGACATATGCATTAAATGAAAAACACATATGGTATTGAAGTGCTCCGTTCCCCGAGAAGAGAAAGAGAATAAGTCTTAATTTTCCTTTGGGGCAAAGCTTTAATAGAATCGCTGCTAGTTTATAGTCTTCCAGTTATTGTTTAAACCCCATAAGATACTTAAGGCTTTGAGTGTTTGTACCAAGAAAAGAAAAATATGAATTCATTCTCGAGCTCAGATTTGGCAGCTAATAAAGTTATTCTGGCTTCTATTATATTTCTTGCCCACCAGCATTACCATGTTGCTATTATTTAGCTGAAAAGTTTTAGTGTCTTGAGCCCCTTGTACCTTATGGAAGTTGAGAAAGAAAATCGAAGGTCACAAGGAACATGGAAAAAGGCAATCTAAATAATTGCAACAGAGAAAACAGAAAAAAGAAATGGAACGGGACGTACACACAGAAGCTAACCAAATGGTGCTTTGCCAATATTGTTAGTGCTGTCATTTAGGTGTGTTTATGTGGTTGTGCTTGGTAGTCTGCTTATTTTGTTGGTTTTACCGTTCTTGGTGAGATGGGGAGGAGTTGTCTTTGGTTGGTGGTTTCTGAATTTTTCTCAGATTCTCCCCGTTCCCTCTAAGATGGACACAATTTATCATGTTTCCATTATCCAACCCCAGTGATTCGAGGACTTCTGCATTTTCTTAGCGAACTAGCCAACTCAGCACATGATATTACATGTACTTGGAATTAGATCTCATTCCCCTCCCTCATGGCCACCAGGCATTGTATTGCAAAGTGGGACCCTCAGCAGTTGAATTTTCCGTTCCACAGTGCCCAATACAAATAAGTTGCAATATCCCAGGGCCTGACTGGAATCCCACTCTGTCAGGGTGACGTTACCATGTCGTGCAATGTGCAAGCATATGCCAAGCTGGGCGGAAGGGAGAAAAGCCTGCAGCCATTTTAGCAGCTTCTATCTGCTCCCTGACTGAATTGGAGATGAAAGTGAATTTTGTGATAAAATGATATGTGTCACTTGTAATTTGTAATGTGATCAAAGATGGGTATATAGTATAGGTAAATAAATAGAAGATTGCTTACACCTTTAATTCTGTGAATCTTAGGATGCTATCAAGTTTGGTGGGTCTGTATTTTTATCTGCATTTGTCATCTGCTGCAAAAAATCTGGATTTTAGAGGGTCAGACTTTCAGACAACCTGGGTGTACAACAGATACTTCGGACTGACTGTAGTTACCCAGCTTGGAAAAAAAAAGGTGAGTACTGCGTGAGGAGGCGGATAGAAGTGACTCTTTCCATGCGTAAATACGTTCTTTCTACATATCAGCCTTCCTAAACAGTTTGCAAATCTGTCCTTAAATTGACTACGAAATGTTTTGTTCAGTGGCCAAAATGAGGGGCACATAAGCATCAGTGTTTTGGTCCATCTGTTTTTGCTGTTTTCAAGAATTCAGTGAAAGATACTATTCTTTGCATTGCCTTTGTTTACTCTATTATATGACTACGCTTTCTATAAATTGTGAAAACGTTTGGGCTCTCTATTTGATTTCTAAATTTTGAAGATGAGGTTATGCAAATGTATCGCTTATGAGAAGAGCCAGGCTGACAGCAGAGGGATTGATCTCCTTTGTGGAGCATGTACAGCATGTTGCCTTGTTACCTTGTCAGTGTGCTTCAGTCTCAACATACTCTCAGCAGTGAGCGTCCCAGTTTGTTTCCCACATCCTCCTGTCCTTAGCATCTGGGCTGGGCTGGGCAGCCTGGTTCCAGTTAGTTGTAGCTGATGATTGAGGGTGGAAACCTGCAAAATAAGCAAAGCAACTCATTGCATGTAGACAAATAAATTCTCTCTTGGGCACTTGTAAGGCCCCCTGAATCTCCTTCTGCAAATAAAGCTCCCTAATTTTCAGCTTCATTGAAAAATGCAGTGAAATCAGGCTTTAATCAGAGGAAATGACACATTCTTGTGCACGTTTCAGGATCTTAAATTAAAAGCTATTTTTTAAAGAAGAAAATTAAATGCTATTTCAGATTTCTTGTTACTGCTGACCCTTTAGGACTGTACTGAGCTCCTGCCACCTACCAGCATGCTCGCCAGGCAGTCTGTACAAATATTATTATTACTTAAATAGAGTCTGAATCATTACCTTGTGTTTTCACTTTGTAGTGAAGTGATTTAAATATAGTTTTCTTATGTTGGGATCCTTTGACAAACGCATAAATAGTTAGCGCATTGTTAGCACAGTGAAAAGGAAATGGATGCCTGGCAGGAGGAAGGGCAAATAATTTTCTCATGCTTGCTGTGCTCTTTCTGTAGTGTAAATCAACTCTTCTCCTCTGAAAGTAAAAACTTATTCCAAGATGTCAACAAAAGTAAAGTAATTAGGAAAGGAAATGTAATGCCTCCCTGCCGCTCCTCCCTCGCACACATTAGTAAATGAAAGCTATTTAAAGATACAACCTGAGGTAGGCTAATTGGAGGAGATGAGTCATTTGGGACCTGATCCTGGAAATGCTTACTCAAATGAGTAGCCCTTTGATTGTTTGCCTGGGTCAATTCTGAGTGCATGTGCATGCTTCAGGATCAGGGAGGAGAAGGTTCAGTCCTGCAGGGTCCTGAGCAGACCACTCCAAAACTGAAAGGCATGCACTCAAGCTCCTGAGTTGTCCAGTTGGTCTCACTGGGAAGATGCGTGTGCTTAAACTGTTTCGTTGGATCACAGCCAGTTTGGTCAGTGTCTCCCAGGACTAAACCCTGAATGCTTAACTTTAAATAGAATAGGAATATTACGAGGCTACTTTGATTAATTAATCGCATTTGGAAAAAAAGAAACAAGTAGAAAACTGAAACACACCACAAAACTTTCCCACATTCGCTTGTGCCTCTGGTTCATGTCTGTCATGAAATTAACTACTGTAATAAGCTTTTTCCACGATTTAGTTCTCAAATCCTTTGCTGCAAAGGAAGCTGTAAAGCTCAAAGGTGTATTTTTTCCTTAGTGTTAGCAATTAATATGCCACTAGTCTTTGCATAAATAAGTTGTCTATTTTAAAGCAACTCAAATGGGCTATTTAATTTTATATGACTGTTAATTAAGATGTTGATTAGCCCTGCTATTGAAGCATTGAAACCCTTTCTGAAAGAAATGGCCGCTGTTTCAATTTTATTTTAATTAGTTGGACTTCGAGGTTATTTACTACAGCGTCAGCTATCAAAGTGAACCTATTTAATTTGATGTTCAGTCCAAGGCAGGTAGTGCGCAGAATTCCACATTTGCCTGTAACCACTGCCATTAACAGCGGTATGATTTAAGGTCATTTAAGAGTCATCAACCTCACAGATGGTAAAGTGCAAAGTATCTAAAAGGGAAAATAACAATTGTTGTCTTGTCAAATAAAATCCGAACATTGTATTTTTTGTGAACACCCACTAGCTTCCAGCAATTTTATACAGGCTCTGTTTCCCTTTGGGCGGAGAGTGTTAGGTCTTCCCTTTTATGCATCCTTCCATTGAGACATGCTAACCCCCTTGGGGGGTGAAACCCACCCAGATATTTGTGATTTTAAAACTTCATTTGCGTCACTTGCAGCAGAGATGGATCATTATTCTGGGATAAAATCACATCCTGCACAGTGAAAATAACAGGCAACATTTTTTTTTTTTAAAGAGGAAAAAAAAAAAACCAACCCAACAACTTTAAAGTGTTAAAAGAAACAGACAGCGGTAAAGCTGCTTCAGGAAACAAATTCTCCCTGTAATGCAGTGTAATTACGATCTTTTCTAAGCTAAGTATAGTACCCTAGAGATTACTGTAAGTAACTTATAATAGAATTTTTATTAGTGGTAGTAATTTTTTATGATAATTAGTGTAATCTGCAGCCAATAAAATCAGAAGATATATAGTTATCTCTTTTACACCAGAAAACTATTCTTCAGACAGCTGAAACATTAAGAAAGAAAAATGTATTATTTTATGATCATTATACACTTTTATGTTCTGATTATTTGGTATTTTTTTTATTAGCTCTTTCTATTTAATGGTGAAAAATGTGAGGCATACTCAAGAGTCAGTATAAAGCGGCCAGTTTGGGGTAAGCAGCTGGCATTTAGTTTCCTTGGCAATCTTTATGCCGTTCCATCTGAAACCTCATCCTGTGTGGAAGTTAGCGAGTTTTAAATATTTCTCCTAGACGATGCGTTACTCTTGCATCAGCCTTGTACTCACAGTGAGATTGCCTTTCCTTACTGACTAGAGGGAGAGCCATAACTGTTGAAAAAAAGATGTTTTAACAGTAATGCTGTCCTTGGCTGTGGCATGTAGTCTGTGTGTCTTTGCGACTCTGTCGCGTTGCCCCACAAGAAGCTCTTGCAGCACAACCCTTCTCAAAAGCTCTTAAACCTACAAGGAACGCACATGCAAAAATATTCCTTAATATGGATTTGCGATCCCACATAGTAGGACTGCGTACTAATGGCTGGAAAATGGGTGGGCTTTGACCTCCTCAGATTTGGAGAGGGGTTTTGACTGAATGGATCAGCTACTACTGCTAAGCCAGTTGGTTTGCTGGAAATACGAAGGAAGAGAACAGTTCCCAATAAACCTATGGGAGGACTAACTGCGATTCTGCTGTTAGTATTCAGGATCATATTTTAAGTTTTTAATTTGCTTCTCTACATATCTTGCTAGCACAGTAAGCAAAAGCTTTGCCCGAGTAAAAAAAGAGAAGGCAAGACATGAGGCTTGGGTTTATCATATTTTCAAAAATAGCAATTGAATTGAAAGCTGGAGCATTTAGCACAGTCATTTTATTTTAGAGTGAAGACAGGGTATATAACGATTCCCAATTCAGTTGGAGAGGTTAGATTTCACTTCCTGAAGGGGAAAAGCGGAGAGAATACTCTAGGAGAATACTGAATCCATAGAGATTTCAGATGGAAGGAGACTGTTGTTTCATATGTTATCTATGGCCCGATACACTGCTATTTTCTTTTCTAGTTAGTGGCACAGTAACCCCTAAATGACCCTTTTAATCTGTATTGTCGTAATTCATTGGCAGCAGTTTTAGGATAAAAATAAAAAATTCAAGATACGTGACCTAAGAGGAACCAAAGAAGGTTTTCGTCATCTTTCCCCAGTCTTATGACCTCATGCTCAGAAGTTATGCCAGGAACTAAAGAGGCTGGTAAAACCAAGTTTGCATTTTCTACACGGTGAGCAATATTAAACCTGCTTTGGAGAAAGACTCACTCAAATTTGGTATGGGACACAGAGAATGTCATAATCCTCCAGGCTGCATGGATGAGATGGACCTCTCACATAAGCTGTGCAGATGTTGAAGCTGGAATCCTTGGGCTTGGACTTCAGTCAGGGCTGTCTGAATGTACATAAGGGCTACGAAGAGTGCCTGCTGGCTTCCATTCAGGGAATGGCATAGATTCTCCTGGACCTTTTGAAAATTATTCCTGCAGAAGGAGGTCAAAGGTCTGTTGCCTATTCCTCTAGGCTTTTTAGACTTGGTTCGTCCTAAATTAGGACAGGAAAGGGGAAAAGAAAAGGGGCAAAAATGGTGGTATCGCTCCTTAGAGGTGCTAAAATGAGATCAGTACTCCCAGCAGCTGCACAGATATTCATAATCCAGTCCCCCTCTCTTCTGTGCCCTGATGAGCGGAGAGTTAACAATGTTGACAGTTGACATATTATCTCTAGCATGTGACTTAGCATCTGTTGAGATGCATGAAGTAGATCAGGCTCCATAGAAGCCTCCCACGTTCTGCAGATATGGGCAGACATCGCTGCATGCAGTTACCTGTGATTTGTATTTTGGGAGTTGTCCCAGTGATCATAACTAATGCAGACATAACGTGTATTGAGCTGGCTTATGTCTAAGATTCATAGATCTGTTTAGAGAGTCTGTGAACACAGGCACGTTCATCTAAAGACTTAAGGAAGGCATTGGTTAGGTTCCTAATAAAGATGTTCTAATGGTGTTGCCTTACCTACGTTGTCAGTGCCTTTTTTGTGGAAATACGGTAACTGGCCAACTGTTAAATAAGCGGTTGTTTCCTTCATGTCCAAGAAACCCCCACTTTGTGATGAAAATGGCAAGAGTCTTGCCTTGCCTCTCGTTTCCCCCATTGCTTTTTGGCAAAGGTAGCACTGTGCAGACCTTCAACCTTCAGGTAGATTCAAGTCCTGTTCAGCCTGGAAGCACACAGGCTGTGAAAACGGCGCCCTGACAGTGGAGCTTCTGCCAGTGGATAAAGCATCAAGTATCTGTGCTGATTCTGCTGGATTCCTGTGTGCCAGCACTTAGAGACTGTTGACCGTGAGGTTTCTCTGACACTCTTGTGAACCCTCACAGGGACAGATGGATTTGCTCTTGAATGGCTCCATTCTTTTCTCTTTGTGAATAGAGCGGGCAATTGTTAATTTGCCCTGACTGCTGTCATGCACCACAGGCTTCTGCTTTGTCACCCCTCCTGCTGACCATGGCCTCAAGGCCAGGAGGTCTCATGTTCTGAAAATGTGTGTACTTACTGTATGTGTCCAGAATGTCTTTTGGGAGGAGGGGTATCGCAGCTGGGCACAGAGGGTGCGCTTCCCCTTGTCGTGCTTCAACCTGAGACTTAAATAGGAGGTTTCCAGCAAGCTGTCTTGGTAGAAGCAACTGATGGAAGTTAGAGAAATGAAATTCCTGTCCACCTACACTGAGGAATCTTACCAAAAGCCCTGTTAGCAAAAGTGGCCACCCTTGGATTTTGCAATGTTTTGAATTTGTACATGAGCCATTATAAAATTATTCATGGGTTTGTTAGCTTTTGAATTGGGTTACTCAAATGCATCATACCTAAGGCAGTGTCTGAAGAATATCTGGAAACTTTCTATAAGAGCACAAAGCAGTTTCTTGGTCTCTTCAGGGTACGCTTTGCTTGCAGGCTGCTCGCAAAGTTCTCAAACTGTGCACCAGCTGCCTGTGCATTTCCAGGTACAAATAAAAATGGAGTTTTCAGCCATCAGCCCCGATAATACATCCTTCCTCCTTCGTTCTTCATTACATCTCTGCAGATTGGATCAGCTAGTATTCTTCATTTGTTATTATTTAGTTGAAAGTCTCTCTTCTCTTACTGCCCTCAAACCCACTGTGTGTTCTTCTTCCAGCTTGCTGACCTTTGAGTTATGTAGCAGAGCTGTTTTCCAGGACTAGTTTCTAAGGGTTGATAGGTCTGAAGGATTTTAGGCAAAGAGGGTTATATTTTCAGTTTTAGAGTCTGTGAATACCTTATTAGCAGACACTGGATTAGGTGGTAATTTGTCTAGAGGTTAGAACAGGTGCATAGCATACTCCCAGATAAATAAAGCTTAAATTGCAATTTCCACCACAGACAGATCAATCTGTGTAATTTAGGTGACTGAACTTTTATAGTTGGTGTGCAAGGAAAATACGTTTTTTAGAACAACGACTGTAAATTGATAGCGTAATTCGTGTTGTGAAAATTGGTCGCTGTATTCAATTGTATATAAAAAAGCAGAGTTTTTTGAACTGCACCCACAAGGTGCACCCTAAAAGAGAAAAAAAAATCCAAACATTCAGATGTATGTGAAGACGCTCCTTCCTATGGCTGGTATCAGACTTTGGGGGTGGTTTTCCTTGTTTTTCCAGGAATTTGGTATATGCCACAACACCACATCTGGTAAAGGTTTAACTGAAAAATTACTTATTTCTAAATTAAAATAATTTTTTTTCCAGTTAAAATGTATATCCTGTGCCTCATGGTCTTCATCCATTCTGGCACCGGGTAGATAACAAATCGTATTGCTTGCCTCTTGAGGTGAGTATCAGAGTAATTCACCCTGCTGCGTACAACACTACCTAGAAGCCACAACACAAGTGATAAATAGTGGTAGGTTGGCAGGGGAGGGAGGGAGGTTCTTTAAAGAAAAATTATGCTAAAAAGATGTAAGATTAGCAACATCATTGTCGAAAATGTGAACTCTGTATCCCCACTGGAAATTCATTGGTAAGAAGACCCTGAGGAGAAGACAAAATCAGCAGTCGAAAGCAAAGAGTCTTGTGGCCCCAGCTGAGAAATCCAGGTCACATCTGACACCCATTGAAATCCGCACTCGTGAATTCAGTGGCCGTTAGGTTGGATTCTTAATCACCAGAAAAATGGTTCAATTCAATGTCTCGTCTCAAGGGGAAGGGCACACACCACATCTGAGGTGGAAACAGAGACAAATGACTCTCTCTTCACTTTAGGTGATGTCAAATACAGGCGAATACAGCACTGCACTGGAGTCCAACAGGTAATACCAGTTGCTTTAGCCTCGCTAGTAATGGTACCTGGAAGGTAACACAGTTTCGATGGCTATAATTTCAATGCTGAATGGAACCAATATAAAATGTTATAAATTAATTGATCTCAGCATTAAATTTGATCTAACAATTTTATTTGAATTTTAAAGAATTTTAAAGAAAAAAGAATTTTAAAGAGGCAAAGAATTAAAGAATTAAGTGCAATCAGAACCTACTAGGTGTTTTCTGAAGAGGAAAATTGCATGAGTAAAGTGTTTTCTTTTTCCCATAATTGTCAATAATGTTATTATTTTCCAGTGACAGAAATGTTCAAAAAATATATTTCTGCAAAATGAAATATTTTCAGATTGGGTTTTTCTTCCCTTCCCTTCTCTCTCCCCTTTTCCGATTCTCCACTCTTGGAACAGGCAGAAGACAAACCACAATTTTTCTTGTTAATATTTCTTGCTTTTGTTCAGCATTTTTTCCAGCTCCCCCACTCAAAACATGAATGGAATATTTTTGCTGTGAGGCTGTATCCAGAAAAAATGTCAAGGAATTCTAAAAATAAGGATTCTATTACTATTTGTGATGTTAGAGACTGGGCTAATTTGGCAAATAGGATGCAGTATAAGCTTATGGTTTCAACACAATGGAGAAGTTATCAATAGATTAATGGATAGCAAACACGGAGTCTTGCACGTGTGCTTTTCCCTGGGCGGTTTCCAGATTTCACAGACTGAGTGTAACACTGTGTTTCTGTCTTGTGGGAGGAAAGACTAGCTGAGGCCGACAGCCAAGCTCCTTATGAAAAGAAAAAGGAAGGCTGCTCCCATAATAGGGTGTGAAAAACTGACCTTCTAGAATAGCAGTTTTAAGTAGCTTTTGGGTTTTGTTGAGCTGCGGTAAGGAAAGTCTGGTTGTGCTGCCCGGTCCTGTTTGAACGAGCGAGTTGTGCACTTCACTGAAGGAATGTATGGAGTGTGTTGAAAGGACAGATAGGAAAGTGTGGCCAGGAATGTGATAGAGTGGATATAAAATGAGTGAAGACAAGTGTCCTCATGCTGGCTGCAGTGGTGACGTGCATTATCTCAACACGTTATCAGGAGATAGATGTTTGCATTCCCATGGGTCAGTGCAAGTTGTCACAGTTTCAACTTCCAGTTTTTTCTTATGGAAATAACGAGGCAAAGAATGCATGAAAAGTCCTCTGCTTGCCTGTACCTTCACGTGTGACGGTACAATCTTGAAAGTCCTCTAGAGGACTAACGTTGCAGTGTGCAAATACGTCAATTGGTTTTTCAATGGTCTTTTACTTCTATTTATAGCAACAAAGTTGATTAAAATGTTTTCTTCCACTCCTCCTTTTCCCACTCATTAAATCTCTTTGCTAGTGAGACTGCTTAGAATATTTTCAAGGGGGAGCCAGATTTTTTTGGTTTGTGGTTTTTTTTTTTTCTTACCCTTTCTTTCATTAAAAAAATCTTGGGTTTTGAGGGAGTTTTCAGCAGCACAGTTTTGATGCCCAGCGTGAACGCTGTCTCTCTAGAAAGACATTGCTCTCCTGGAATGGCAAATAGCTCAAAACCTGGCACTTTCCATTCCAGCCCAACCATTTGAAGCTAGTTAATTTTGCAAGACCGCTTAACAGGTTTTGTTATCGTTCCAGCGTGAAACAAAAACAAACAGCAGATCTTCAGAAGGTTTTGCAAAATGCAGTTAAGCAGTTGCCATTGTTTCTGATCTGCTAATCAATTATTAGTATTAATTAAAGGATCCCTATAGATCCTGTTCCTCAGATCTGTTACAGGCG
>NW_009212810.1:0-15000 GCF_000690835.1 Fulmarus glacialis | reverse complement strand
AAAGATGTATCGGTCAGTACACTCATTTTTGTGGACCTTCCTATATTATTCTCTAGCTGAACAATTTTAACCATGCGGTGCATAATGCATAATACACTGGCTACCCAGACTGTGCATGCTTTGTTTTTGGCTTTTGCGGAAGATCAATCTCTATTAGGAAATCTATTATCATCACTTATGTTTTACTACAATGAAATAAATAGGCAGCTGCAGTTGTTTGGCCTAATAGCTCTTAGTTTGATTGCTAGAAGTAGGAAATCAATGCAGGGTGAAGGGAAAAAACATTTTTAATAACTTACACTTCAGATATGAGATCCCCAAGTTATTACAAATTATAAGGTTAAGACCTCTTGAAAGAATCCTAGCTAGTTAAATATTTAAAACTCCTGGGTGAGAACACATGCACTAATGAGTTTCAGGCTACTAAATACCAGAATCTAGGGGGAGACATCTTGTTTTATATTAGAAAGTATTAGTGAGTATAAACTGGCCATAAGAAGTGTTTAATTAAGAATTATATTGATACGGGGAAAGCAGAGAAAGAAACAGATTGCCGAATCTACTGTTCCTCACTGTTAAAAGCTGGATTTGTCTGCTTAGGAAGAGGAACAAACAAAAGCCGCCCTGGATCACACCGAGGGATACGCGGTGTGGTACCCCGACCCTCCCAGCAGCCCCCTCCGCAGCCTTGGGGAGACGCTGGACACCTCAGACTGAACGTGGATGGAGCTTCCTACTGAGGTTGCCGTTTAGCACACATCAGGCAGCAAGTTGCCTTAGACTTTTGATCAATTCTGCTAGTTTAATAATACTTGTTCTTGGGTGAAAACTGTAACGCAAATGTCAGGCTGGTACCCATCTCGCAATTCTCCCACCCCAGGCAAGGAAAGGAAGAGCTTCATAAATCTTTGAATCTCTTCCCTTGCAATCTTTTAATTCAGAAATTTCAAGAAACCTGTTAATTGTACCTGAGCGTGGTACCCTCGCTATCCTAACAAGAATTGAAATGTTGCAATTCAAATGGTAAGAAGTGAAGAAGGGAGTTGAGATTGACAGTAAAAACTGGCTTGACATGATTAAGCACCAAGTAATATTAAGTCTTGTCACACAAGTGTTGTAGGAGAAGGTTTGCTGCATTATGTGCGCACATATGTATTTTATGTAAAATAGCCTCAGCCTGTCTCCTCTCTGAAACCAGGGAGTGTGAGTGGGTAAACAGCTCATAGCAACAGATGAAAGGCTGATGAAGTTCAGAGTCCCAGTTCAAAGGTTTCAGCAGAATGTGAAATGACAATCTCAGGTTATTTGTGTTTCCGAGCTCCTGTGTGTTTGAATTGTTTGCTCATCTACGGAGGCTCTCCATTATCTTATTCCTGGTTGCGTTCATCAGCTGAGCGAGCTGGCTGGCTGCAGACGTATTTCATAAGGCAACTTTAGTGAAATTTATTTCACCTGCCTGGTAATGCCCTGCCTCTGCCCCCAAGAAGATCAGCAAAATTTTGGTTTAATTGACGAGGATAAATTACAGCAGCACAAAGCTAGCATCCCGCGCGCTCCATGCGCGTCCCCTGCTGCTTGGTCAGCACAGGTCCGCGATTCCATTTTTAAATCAAATTATGCTTGTGATAATATTGTCTTGAGCTTACAGTTGCTGACATGGATATTGACAAAGGCTTAGCCAGTATTTTAATAAGAAAACAAAATACAGGAAATACTCTAGAGTTTCCAGGTGGATCATTAACAAGACGCCTTGGAGGGCTGAGACTGCCAGCCAGCACAGGGAATGCATCACAGTTCGTCATACAACTTAAACTTCTTTTGACATCTAGTTATGTCGAAATGTGACTGATCACCTAGGGGTCCAGGCTCCTGTGAGGGAAAAGTTCACTGACAGACAGCGAACGAAGCTGATCTTAAATGAGAATCAAGAGAAAGCAGCATTCCAGCGTCTGACAGTCTGCAGCTGCTACCTGGGTCTGCCTAACGAAGACGAGCCTGCTCTGCTGAACAGTTATATTAGCATCTGTATGCTTCTGTCTCATTATCACACATCTGCCCACCTTTATTCGAATGAAGCTTCTTCTGATCTGACAGCTCAGGCATTGTCAGTGAATAGATATTATGGGAGCTGGCTACAGCAGCTTAGGGTGTTAGCTTTTATTTTCTAAAGACTGTTGTACAGTTTGACAGTATAATGCCACAGAGGTAAAGAAGATAATTAACATATTGGGCAGTTTCTAAACAAAGCTGAGACAGTTATACTGGCAAAAGTGGTGCTGCTGGAGCAGCATTGTTTGCACTCTAGAAACATCAAAGGCTCGCAAGATCTGCCTTTAAAAAAAAAAAGAAGCGCAAACAGGTACAGTGTGGTCCCCGCACCACAGATGGGAAGTTTTGGGGGGCTTGGCCCACACTTAATAACTGCAAAACCTTTGGTGCATTTGAAGAGCCTGTCGCGTGCGTTCAAAATCTCCACTTGCTCAGGCAAAATATCTCTCAGCATTTGAGAAGACGTGAAAAGGTGTGTGCGGGGAGGAGGAGTTGTGGGTCTCTTCGCTTTCTTGAATGTATTTTCACCCCACAGCACAAAGCTAAGCGCTTGTGTGAGCTTCCCAGAGCTCATATTTGGATGGAGGTTTAAACCTTCTAAGTTGGAGATCACACGTGGGATTTTCTGGAAATGCCAAAAAACCCCATATGATGGAGGTTTCATCATTTGTCTGCTCAGTAATAAACTAGAAAGGCTTGCTTAAAAAAACAAGCAAAGGGGGAAATAGTATTTTGAGCCCACGATGTAGATGGACTGAGCTTTGATGACTGAGGAAGGGGATGTTCATATTCTCCTCTGCAGCTCCGAGAAGAGAGATATGGTACTGCAGTGGATTACTACACAGTTTGCCTTCAGTTGTCACCAGGTCCTACAGTCTGTGTTTTGGACAGTGGTGGACTTGAATGGCAACTTGGCTTCATAAATATTTTGGATATGAAGCACTTCAGAAAAATATAGCCTTTAAAATTTAGCATGCTTCTTTACGTTGTTGAGAAAAATAGTGAATGGGATGCACTGCAGCAAGAGCATCCCTGAAATTGTTGTCTGTTTGAGCTTTGGTTTATGTTTTAAATGGCATAAATAATAACCTAGAGCCCCCTGCCCACAAACATTGCTGTGGCCAAAGACCAGATCCTCAGCTGGTTTGAATGAGTTGCTCATTTACAGCCAAAACACCCTTCCTGCTCCTGTGGCAATATGCAGATTTACTCTGCTGAGAATTTAGCCCTAAATTTCTAAGTAGTTCTGGACTTCCCTCATTTCATTCATGGCTTTCAGTTCACTGCTTTTTTTCTTTGTTCTTGAGAGCACAGGGTTTCCACGAGTTAATGTGGAAATTACTGCTATTTTGCAACAATGCAATCAAAGTCCTTTCAACATCCGCGCTGATAAAGTGAGAATAGCTCGTTCAGATTGGCCTCCAAGACCTGCGCTCACCATTGCAAAGTTGGAATACAAAATAAGAGATTCATTTAAAAAAAAAAAAGAAAAAAGAGAATCCGTTGTCATTCATTCTACAAAGGCATTACAGACTGCCGACACTGTACAGAAGAATAGGAGATGTTGACCTTTTTATTACCGACTCTTCTGCAGTGTTGCCCTCCTTTCAGGCGCACCCCCCTGCAGCCTCGCACGCCCGCACGCACCCGCGCACACCCGCTCTTCAGCTCTATGTTATCTCAAATAATTACCCTGCGCTTCTGGCTGTCCCTAGTGACTTCTGCTGCTAAAAAAGCTACTCATTGTCGGTGAGTGAAGAGGGATTTCAAACCTGCTTCTTGCGGCCCAGCAACAGCTCTTAATTAACCACTCAGGTATTGAGCCGCCTCCTCGCCCGGCTCCCATCCATATGGCAGGAACATGTCCGCAGTGATAATCACTGAAGGAAATATTGTATCAAAAAAAGGGCTCACAGAACAGAAAGCTCGTGCAAATTATTTTTAATGATTCTCCACTTGTGAGCTGGATTATTTGTTATTTCAAGCAGGGCTGGGGCAGGACGTGCCCGTCCTTGACCCGCTCGCCCTTCGCCCGGCGAGAGCCTGATCCTGTGCCCCGCCGCAAAGCGAGCGCCCGGGTACCGGAGGAGGCCCTTCAGGCAGTCTAAAAAGCTTTAGTTCCCTATGATTTTGATAATCCTTTGTTTCTAGTGCGACTCGCTTTTCTACACACTGGATGCGCACGTTTCCTGCGAGCAAGGTACTTGAAAAAACTTGCAGCCTTGACACAGACCCACACTTTTTCCTTCCCCCTTGGTTTATAGAAAAGAAATCAGTGATTTGAGTTGATAAATCTAATTAAAAATGAAGTTGCATTTACATTTTAAAACCTTGCATACACCACCGTACTGTGTCAAAAGACATTATGTATGATTTTACTTTGTGACAGAAACCATTACATTTAAAAATTCATTACAGCAAGGTTAGTTAGACACATGATGGATGCAGCTTTAATCCTGCCATATATTATTACAGTTAAAATGTAAATGATGAAAAATATTTTGTGCTTATCAGCATTTATGTGGAAATGTGTTTTACAGTGATATATGGTGTTATATTTCTATTATTATGATGAGAAAGAATGAAATACAAAAAGACTAAGTGTTTATTAAAACATGGTTACTTGTGATAAAATATTCTTGTTGTACATGAGTTTAAACATATTTACCGAGGGCATTTGTCCAAAACAACTGTGAAATGTGTTTGCTATGCAAATCATTCTTTGTAATTTTTTCCCCTCTGTTATACTAACTATAGCTTTTTAATAGCCTAATGTTGAAGCTATGTAAATATATTTTTATTATTTTTCATTTCAGACAGAGTGGGGGGATGACAGGGACTGACTGTTTACACACATACACGTATTCAAATAGATGGACGCATACATGAAAAGATAGATGGAAAATTAATCCTAGCAAAAATCCTTTTTCCTTTCTATCTCCTCTCATTTCAGCCCCCCAAAGGGATCGCAGGGAGCCGAGCCCTTCGCCAGCACAGCCTTTCAGCACGCGCTGATCTGCGGGCACACGCGTGGTCCCGTTGACGCCGGAGTGATTTAACACCTTGCACAACTGAACCTTTAACTCAGGCTTGTTTTACACCCTCCTCCCTCACATACGGGTAGTGCATCATTGCATGGGGGACTCACCCCCTGGCCAGGGAACTGAATTTTTCTTCTTCCCCAAGGAAGGTGAATTTTTAGTTATGCTTGTGCTTTGGAAGAGCCCTGCCAAGGAAATCTGTACAGCTTCCTCCTAATTTGAGGGTAGCGGGTTTTGAGGTCAGTATTGCGTGTTACAAATCCCTAGGCTAAGTAAGTTTTTTAAGAATTTATTCTTCAACAGTGACCCTTCAAGAAGGGTTTCTGGCACGGAGGGCCTGGTCTCCACAGGCAAAATCCAGTATAATCTTGAGCAGAACAATACAAAGGCATAAAAGCCATTAAGCGACTTGCCCAGCATCCCACAGGAAGTCTGTGGCAGAAAAGAAAATAAAAACGTGAAGGTCCTGAAACTTAGGAATTTAACCGTTCTATATACGTATTCCCCCGTGTGCTCTGTTCACTGGGTTTTCAGTGTGTTTCAGGTTTGCTCTCCTGGTCCTTCCACCAGCCCTGGCTGACCACTGCGTTATTCCAGTATTAACCTGATGACCCAGAAGGTATTGCCTTACACCCCATGTTACCCTGACTTGCTCTTGCTTCCACTGTATTCCCACTCTTTATTTTCTGGATGTATGTTACCTTTTATGCAGCTTATATTTAAGAAAATGATAGTCAATAAACAAATAAATTATACGTTTTCCATATTATTCCTGTAATTCCTCCAGTTTATGTTGCTATCTCTTAAAAAAAAATTAAATTGATTTGAATTTGGCATGATGCAGTAATCGGGCTGAGATTGCTTCTAGTTATGTGAAGCTGAGCCCATCTTTAGCAAGTCAAATGCACTTACTAAAAAAACCAACTACATAACTCAAAATATTTGTTTGTGATCAAGAGCATATACACCCTTCAGTCCTTAAGGCCTTTCTTTTGATATGAACAGGAGTAGGAGACCTGGTGCTTGTAGTTCCCTAAAGTGGTTATTTCCTTATAACCTCCCTCTTGTAACAATGTTTATTCAGTTATCAGGGAAGAAATATCATTTGTCCATGCAGCTACAATTACCCAATTTGTTGTATAAATTATTACTTTTTTTCTCATCTCATGTTGATGACAGAATCATTTAATAGACTTTCAGTTGCTCAAGCTTGAAAATTGGTTCCACATTCTCCCTTTTTTAGTTTTCCTCCCTAGGGTGAGCGCAACGCGGTCTAAATACAATTTCCATCCCCGTGCCCTTTTTTCTTTTTTAAACATCTGCTTGTATGAGGATGTTGTTGTGTACATTAGCGCTGTACGGTTTAGCACCCTTCAGGACTACCTTTGGCTCTCGGCTTCCTTGTTCCCGGGGCCAATCATAATATATCAGGAACTGTAGATATTTCCTATCTCAGCACTCTCCATAACTCTTTTGCTCAGCTGTCTGAAGCTGTTTTCTTTAGGAAGTCCAAAGCGAGGGGGCTGGTTGACCTGGCATCAGTCCTATTTATAAGAATAAAACCTCTTCCCCGTACACCTTTGGAGCTTTGTCATGTAGGGGTCACATCCGTTTAAATTAATAGCTGTAGCGCCCGTGACGGAACATGGCCACCTAACCTTTATTGTCCCGTCTACCCTTTTGTTTGAAGTTATCCAACCTACTCAGCTGATTTGCTTCAAAGCTAAGGTTACAGGATTTGCAACTGTGTCTTTGCCACATAATTAATTAGGAAGGAAAAAACAGCTATTGTCACATGTAGCGGATTTTTTAGCGATATGTTTGTTTATTTGTGTATTTAAAATCGGCATTTGCTTTTAAATTTTTCCTCTCCTGCTGTTGCTGCTGAAATAAATGCCAGTCAGGCTTGTTTGCTTAGCATAGGAGTTACTGTGTGGTTGTAGGAAGAAATGATGTATGGAGCAGCCATCTCATTTCCAGCCTGCGATCTAAGGGCTTTTCTTAGAAGTAATGCCATTTCTGCTTCCGTGGCGCTGGAGATGTCACAAAGTTATGATCTTCCCACTCGTGAGTCAAGTTGGTTGCCTATGAAATCTATTTATTTTGGTTTTCAGTCTAAAAATATTTGCTGAAAGCAGGATTATCACTTTGTAGACCACCAACAGCTGTTGAAAAGCAGGGCATAAAAGTTTGTTTATGTCTTTAATAACCCACTTAATGATGGAGCAAGCACATTATTCATAATAAAATAGCCTGGCATAATCGTACTCCAGTGCGTGGTGTCAGGGAATTAAGAAACATCTGCTATGCCATAAAGTAACATTGTATATGCTATGTACATTAAAAACATGTGTATACACATATGTGTATTATATACATTATTTAAAATGTCTCAGTGGACTTCTACTCTTTTTAATTACATTTAGAAAACAGTGAAATGGTTAAATGATGGTATTTTTACTTCTGAATATGAGTTTTGTATAACATTTATGGCTAGTTATAATGGCAAGGGACAGAGTACAATATCAGAGTACATTTAAAGACATAAAGGCAAAGTTTCAAGTCTTGAAGTTGGGGTTCAAAATCTATTTTTAGCCTCCAAATAAGTGACCTAATTTTCTGAAGCACAAAGCATTCGTGGGTTCTTGACTTGATGAGAGCGTTGGTTGCTCAGCAACTCTGAAAAATCAGGCCAGTATTTTGGTGCCTAAATGCAGATTTTTATTTACAATAAGGCATCTGAATTTGCAGCTTTTACCCGTACGAATTATTTGCATTACTCCTGCACTCGGAAGGGAGACCCCACTGTGCTGCTGCTGCACATGCGAGGAGAGCCGCTGCCTCTGCTCTGGAGAGCTGCGAGTCAAAAAGACCAAATATTCCTTACCCTCACTCTGCAGTCGGGATTCTGGAGTCGGCGGGGGTAACGCGCTTCACCCTGGAAGCGGCTGAGCATTGTGGCTCCCAACCAGCAAAGCATGTAAACATGTCTTTAAATTTAAGCGTGTGAGATGTAAGTGGAACTACTTGCATCTTAAAATTAAATACATGTTTCGCTAGATCAGGCCAGATGGTTTTACATGCTCAAAAGTGACATTTACAAGGTCACATAGGAAGTGTTTGACAGAGCCAGGAACTGAAACCAGATCTCCCCAGTGCCAACCCAGTGCCTTAATTTTGCTCCCATCCTTTTTTTTTTTAATGGCATGTTTCTCTTCAACACAAAAAGGGAAAAAAAATAATCCAGAAAGGAGACAATTAAGTTGTTTTCTTGGTTTTGTTTGGTTTTTTGTTTGTTTGGCTTTTTTTTTAGAAGGGCTGGGAATCCAAGTGCCACTGTTTAAGGGATTAGTACTTTCACCTTTTCAGAAGGACATACATTTTTATAGACTTCTTAAAAAATTTTGTTTCTTCTATCTTACAAGAGTGTAAGCAATCTGTTTTCATTTTGTAGGTGGCCCACCAAATAAAAAAAGTTATAAGTTAATAAAATTTCTATGCAGATTTATGTGAACTGGATAAACTCTCCCAGTATCTGAATGTTAATCTGTTGGAAAATAGCTGCCGTGGTACTGGAATAACTCAACGTCATACAGTAGGGCACACTAACAGTAGTTCTCTCATTGACATTTTCCCCACAAGTGCCAAAATAAACATGGGAAACTACTATAGGGAAAAAACCCAATGAACTACTGGAAAGGCAACGGTGATATATTTAAGGTGGTTTCTTCAGATTCACCTAATCTCAGCTTTCACTAATGTACGTATTTTTCTTGGTAGCCCTATCCTTGCAAATTATCTCAGATGCATTTGGTTTAGTCCATCTTACTTTGCTAGCTCTGTTCTTGGCATACACCTATGTTCTTTGCAATCTCCCATTCTGCCTCAGGTTTTAATGTCCCTTTAGCCTTTCCGTCCTTCTTTAACTCAAATCCAGACCTCAGCACCATGAGAAAGTACTCTAGATGAAATACTTTTTTCTTATTAACGTTCATTGACCAAGGTCTTATCCTGTGCATGAAAAGGAAGGAAGCAACAGCCTCATCTTCTCATAGGACCCACCTACTACACCAGCAAACTGCAAAAAGGTAAAATATGAGCATGAGGGTGTAGGGTTTACGTAGTGATCTCTTGTTTTGGCTGCCTAGCCTCTGAATTTCACCATCTATTGTGTTTAATGGACTTGTGCGCATAGAGTTTGTGTATCTGTGACCAGTTTACAAGAACTCTTCAAAAATTAATATAATTTAAATTCATTTAAATGAGTGCACCCACTCATCTGTGGGGTCTGAGGAGCAGGCTCCATTTATTCTTCTTGAGGATATTTAAAGCATCATCACCTCAAGCTGCCCAGCTCCACTGGACCTGCCTGGGGGCCTGTGGCCAAGGCACCGCAGCTCGTGAGCTGGCAGGAGAGGACGAGCCTGCGAGGGCACCCGGCTCAGGGCTGCCTCCACAGCCGGGATGGGGTTTGCGGGTTGCAGGCAGTAGCTGCTGACAATGGGCAAGCCACAAATGCTGAGGCACCGGTGGTTCAGGCTCCCCCAGCTGCCTGATTCCCAGGCACGGGTCAGCCCGAGCAGCCTGGGAATGCTTTGAGGTGGGAGAGTTTTTAGTCAAAGCAGTGCAATTTGGTGTCCAGGCAAATGCCTGCCTCTCCAGCTCACTGTATGTCTATGCTTGGCACAAGCCGGCCCTGAAGGGCTCGGAGTTACCCGACAGAGACAAGTCCATCACGCAGCACATCTCAACTTTTGAGAAAATTGTATTTTGCTAGAAAATAATGTGCTTTAGAGCTTAAAGTTTTAATAGAGATTTAGACTTGACGTAGAACTATTTCTTGACTATTTTGTATTAAACTGAAAGAATTAAGGCTTAGAATGTTCCAGAGAAAGTGTCTCTAACTTGTTGGACTGGTTTCTCCTGCAGTAAAGACTGACTGGCTCATTATGAACGTTAAGGATCCCTGCGGAAGGATCTCTTGCTAAGCAGCGTAATACAGTTCACTTTCAAGGCATGCTTAACATCAGCTTCTCACTCAGGACAAACACACATCTTCCCTTGTCAGAAGAGCAGGCACAGAATCTGTTAATAAGGTAGGTATCCATGCTTTTCTCTTTTTCTCATTGCTTTTTTTTTTTAATCTGAACCGGAGCCTGAACTGTACATGAGAACAGCTGTACAAGGATCAGAGCAAATGTCCCGTCTAGGGAAGGTATTGTTCCTTCTCCACCAGCCGCAGACACTTAGGGAAGAGACCAGAAAAGGGTGTCTGGATGCTGCTGCTTCCATAGCACAGCTTCCCAGCCTTCTCCATCCAGCAGCTCCGATTAACCAAGCCAGAGCTGGTATCTCGATTGCTTTTTATAGCCCTTGATAGATTTTTTTTTTTCCTCACCTCCCCATCGTTACTTTGCATAATCACTTTTTAAGGCCATGTACACTTTTGGCATCCACAACATCCTGAATTCCACAGTTTCACTATGTGCTGTGTGAACGTGCACTGAGTTCTAAAAGTCTTGTTCCCAATAATTTTTTCCATGACACTGTTGATCTTATAAATGTTTGTTGTACCCACTTTTCATCCTCCACACTTTCTTCAGGCTGTGGAATCATCCCTTGTTTAGATGCTCTGCAGAAGCAGTCCCATATCTTTAAAATGTACCAAATCTCGACTGGTAAATTGACAAATAGTATTTACTTTTGGGATAAAATGGGCACACGCTACTACCTTTAATGGTACACAATACAAGCTCGAGAAATACTAATAAAAGTGGAAATATAAAGAGCAGATAAACTCCAATTCCCTTCAAAGAGTAAGAAATACAGAGCTGAGACGGAGGCGTTGGTGTCTCCCTGCATTCCCTATACAGCTGCGGAAACCCAGAATAGGGCCTTAGGAGGGCTCCTTTCCTACGTGTTCCCCTGTGTCTGGTAGATTGGGTTAAAGGCTCTTTAAATATTGTGTGGGGAAATTATTGGGCATAAAATCAGGATCTAAATCTGTCAGACAAGAGATTGAATTGGCAAGCTTTAAAAATACTGATACACTTAATTTTATGTGGTTCTAGCCAGCTTCTTTATTTGGGGGCTTCTTGGTTCCTGCACACTGGCACTTACTGGGAGAACTGGAAAGCTAGTACCAGCGTAAGCACCTATCGCAGCTTATTACAGAGGGTAAACAGCCAATGTTATTAGTAGATGAGCAGGAAAGGTAGATCAATATAAAGAAATACTGCTCTCATTCACTATTCCCTTTGTCACTGCCAGGCCTCAGAATTTTTCAGTTCATTGATGTCAGTAAGGATTTACTTCCCTGCCCAAGGAGCTGGGGCCAGATTATTCCCAGGCTGCAGCAGATACTGATCAGCATGTAAGCTGGCTTGGGCAGCTATGTAAGAAAATAAAATTTAAGATCACAGCAACTTAAATACTGCTTGAGTTTATAACATCCACATTGGCATTCGGCAACTTGGCAACAAAAGTGGCCAAAACACATGTCTCCTTTCACTGCAATGCTTGGTGAATATATCAGGTTGGTTAGACAGAGGGGATATAATGTTTTCATTAGCTGAATGAACACCTAGCTCAGGCCAAGTCTGTTAAGGCTTCTGGAAACATTTTATTCACAGGGGGCAGCTCAGGGGTTAAACTCTGTTTAGCATATTCACTTCCCCACTAACATGCCATTATTTCATTTGCGAAGCAGCTTCCTCGCTAGCAGTATGTAGAGCCTCTCCTTGCATACCTTGATGGTCTAATGCCTTCAGCAAGCTGTGGCTTACACCGCACATACCTTCTCATCGCTCTTATCACCAATGGTTTCCTCAATGGAAATAATCATTCACGTTATAACTGTTGCCAAAAGCCTCTGGCACCAGAAGCACTCTCGGAATGAAAGCCTGAAGGCATGCGAGAGCCTGAACAGCTGTAGCGGCAGCACGGCCGGTCAGCGAGCTGGGCTTGAGCCGTGCGAGGGGGAAAAGACACAAGGCTTTTGAAGGGAAAAATTACGCTTTGCTTTATGTGCACACACAGAACCACATTTTGTGTTTAATGTCAACCAGAGGTAGGTGTCTAGATGTGCCTGGGCCTTGCAGACAAGTTCAGCTATGTGTCGAGACACTTGTGACATGTATTTATACACGGGGATGCTAGTGTCTGCATGTGCGGATCTTTGCTCAGTGCTTGTACACCTTGAGGACCTCCCTCCCTGAATGCAGGTTAGGAGTTACCCACAGTTAAAGCTATAAGCAGAGATAGTTAAATGATAAAGATTTTCTTGTCATCAGTGATATGACATCGCCTACCCAGTCATAGAATAAGATACAGCAACTTAGTCTGAGTTTTAAACAAAGTCACAGTGCAACAACCTAATACATCCATATAGTCATTTCCCTTACCTTGCATCCACGCGGTGCTTCCACCTTCTCCAGGAGACCGGGCAGAGAGGCATTCCTAAAGGCCCTGGTAGCCAGCACGTGAGGACTTCTTACTGTGGGGGTTGCAGCTTTATTTAAGTGGGCACACGTGGATATAATCACCAGGACGGTGATAAGTGCTGCGCACCTGCTGGTGATGCAGGCTTGCCTCCCCTCCCCAGCTGGGCAGCGCTCTCGGGGACAAGCACGGTGTAAGAAACAAAGATCTTACTTATGTCCAGGATTTCAAAATGAAACCTGAATGTTTGCCTTTCTGTGCTTATGGTTTCATGTCCAGGTACCCACAAATAATCCATTATACAGTCCCATCACTGCGTTTGCCTGCGTACATGGAGCCTGCAGAGGTTTTGAATGAGTTCGAATACTTCTCTGCAAAAATGTCATTTTTCACACATATTAATTTTAAAGATGGCTATAAATGTTTTAAGCCCCTTTGTAGATTTAAACATTTTCAGTGAATTAAAACAAACAAACTGCATCCTTTACTTTTGTACAGTTTAATTTTGTAACTTGATTACCTGACAAAGCATCAGCAGCATGAGGTCCTTCATGGGTCACAGCTAAGCTGGATTTTACGCCTAAGAATTTCCCCATTTTTGACCAAAGGGAGAGAATTATTCTTCTGGGCAGCACCCATCAACTTAAGTCTGGAAAAAAGAATGTGAAATGCAGCCGGACAGCCCCAAAAGAGCCTGTTTGTCCCCTTCAGATGACGCAGAAGTAAAATCACGTCCCTGTCCCTTTGGGCATACCATCCCACACCAAGACCCTCAGCCACAGCCCAGACGGCCAGTTCTTGCCCTGGTGTCTCAAACCAGCATCACCCATCGCGTGGAGGCGGCTGGGGCTCTCGTGTGTCCTGGCTGGACCCCCAGGCCCCGTGCGATGGGGGAACGGCCCCGGCACGGTGCAGGTGGGCAGCCCAGCAGGTAGCAGCAGCGTGCACCAGCAGCTCCTCTCCCCGAGAGCCCCTGCAGAACTGGGGGGCTGCGCACCCCGAGGCAGGCAGCGACCTGGGAGCGGGGCCTGGCTCCGTGGGCTTTGGGGCAGAGTGACACACTATAAAACCGCGCCTCGGAAAAGGTAGCCCAGCTCCTTGTTAGCACTGAAAAATGCTCCGCAGCATCCAAACCCTGCAGTGCTCCCAGCCCGCACTGACGGGCGAGTTAATTGTCAGCGTGCCACTGCCTCTGCTCCCTGTGTGGTCCTGCAGAACGAGCCATCCTGATGGCTGCCAGTAATGAGGAAAACTGGTGTGGTTTTGTTTTGTTTCCTTTTAAATAAACTTGCAGTCCTTAATCTAGCAGGCTGGAGTCCAGACTCGACAGCCCAATGAGTAATGAGGTGCAAGGGAAGACAGGATGTAGAATTAGGAGGTCAGGGCTGAAGGTTGCCCCAAATTTAATCTCTAGGCTGGGCAGGTTACATCTCTTCCCCACCTCTCCTCCTCATCCTCCCCCGTGCCATCGTTCTTGGACTCGAGGCGTGGGTGCGATGGGCTACCCAGCACCCCTGGGGAGCCGGGGAGGACGAGACCTCGGTGGGCGATGCCCCACTGGTCCCCCCCGGCCCGTCTGGGCCCTCCTGGGAGGCTTTCGGGCTGAGGCACTCGGAGCTGCCCGCAGCTCTGCCCTGCGCACCTCTCACCTCGCCTTGTGGAGAGGCGTCCTTCTGGTGCTCCGCTTGCTCAGATGCATGCATGTGAATGATACGTGCATACCTATAGGTATCTATATAGGCTGCTAGATAATTACAAATATTAAGTCATTTTAAAACTGAAATCTCACTTCAAAATAAAGTCAAAATACTCTTCTATATCTTTTCCTATTTTATACGCACTTGTCCTTATACACACAAGTTCCTCCTTGTCCCCCTTTCTGTCCAAAGGCAGCTGCTCAGGTGACTAACTTTCTTCACCTGCAAACTGCATTTTTGTTGTTTTACTTTAGTAAAACTTTAGTAAAGTGGCTACTTTACACTAGAAAAATGCAACACCCCAGCCCAGAGGTTTTGTTTTCGTTAGGCTGATACATTGCAAATTTATTTTCCTTTTGAGTAGATGTTCGGGGAGTAACGATAGCGGGTTGGTTTGCCGTCACTCTGGTGTACTATTCTGTGTCTTTCCTCCCAGGACTATTTACAGGCATAGCACAGCCGAACAGGGGATTCTCGTGGGCCGGTGCATCAGAGGTGGACCAAAACTCAGACTGTGGGGTTTTTGGTGTTGGTTTGTTGGTTTCTATGTGCTGTTGCCAAAAACCGGAGGTCTAACCTTTGGTTTGTTGAGCTCTGGGCTCCAGATGACCCCGTGCCGCAGTTACATACTATCTTACCCCAGGAAATACTGAAACACTAAATGTAACTGAAAGAGGTATTTTATGTAGCAGGATAACCCCTGAGAGCACACAGAGCTTGTGAAATAACCCTTTCTGTGTGCCAGCAACCGTCCTGGACCTCGCGCCCCTGCA
>NW_009212809.1:20074-36348 GCF_000690835.1 Fulmarus glacialis | reverse complement strand
TAAATTAATAAATATATATCAATAATATAGAGATAGATAGTCATCTTTGTCTCCCCCAGTTATGATGGGCTCTGAGGCTAGAATAAAGACTTGAACAAAAAATGTCCTGTGCAGCTTCATTTCCTGCATAATTTTTGAATACTCTGACATTATGGGTAAATTAATAAATATATATCAATAATATAGAGATAGATAGTCATCTTTGTCTCCCCCAGTTATGATGGGCTCTGAGGCTAGAATAAAGACTTGAACAAAAAATGTCCTGTGCAGCTTCATTTCCTGCATAATTTTTGAATACTCTGACATTATGGGTTGTGAAATCATATGTCTATAACTGAGGCCAGGATTAGTGTTTTGACTTAGGAAAGGAATTACTGAAGTCCACAATTTCTTGCGGTTACTATAAGCACACACAAGAAAACACAGCAAAATGAGTAACACCCCTCCTGCCCCAAAACACAGGCTGACAAAGACAACGACTGCCTGAAATGTTTTCAGAAAATCCTGTCTGAACAGCGGAAGCTGCAAGTCCTGAAGGCTAACAGCATGTGTAGAAGAGCTCAGGTACCGAGTCTGCCCTGTCTCCAGCACACCAGTGCTCATCTAGAGGTTATCAGAAGAAAATCCTCTGCAGGTTTTCTATGGTCTTTCTGCTGCTCAGAGAAAGATGCAGTTTCTCAAATACCCCCTTAGCACAAATGCCAACAGTACAGAATGGGACGTGAATACAGAATCAGCAACACCGCAACAGATTTGGCTGCACTGTTGTTTAACTCCATGCTCTTCGCAGACCAAGCCAGGCACATTTAGATGCTACTGAATAAATAGGTGCAAAACTAAAACTAACCAGGAAAATTTCACTAAGTGAAGGAATCTGATGCTTCACCTACTTTTTCAGGTGGGGCTTACAAACACAAATGATGCTTCAGTGACTCTCCCCTCTTTGCAAGGAAGTGGAGTGGCGAGAGATTAACTTTCATCTTCCCACCACACCACAGATAGGAAATAGAAAGAGAATATTAAGCTCCTTTCTCTCCATAATGATCCTCTGATCTAAAGAAGTTTTTACTCCTTACAGCTAAAAAATACGTGAAATAAAATGAGTGGAATTAGAACAAAATCAGCTCCACTTCAGTATGCAAATATCCTCATGAGTTGAGAACTCAGACAGTACCATGAATACAAATATATTTCATTTGAACTGAAAGAGAGTTTTTATCAATATAGATGAAAGGAACAAACCCCCAAATTGTGTGAATGGAAGCTTTCAAAATACAAAGTCATGAAAGTGCACTTTGGACTTATCTTTATTCTTAATAGAGGGCCCATTCCTGCAGTTTTTAGGGAAATCTCCGAGGGGAACCACTCCAAAGGAGCTCTGGTACAAGGAGAACTTTACGCACCTCCATGGTGTGGTGTGCTTTTCAGATAAGTATTTTTATTGCCTTTTTTAAGTTATAGAAAATGTTCTCTCTAGAGGCAGAAAAAAACATAAATGGTTTACATTATTCAAAGCAAAAAAAAACCCCCCAAAAACCCCATCCTGTCCAATATAGATCTCTAAATATACCTGCCTTGCCAGCACAGCCTGTCTCAGAAAATGGATCAAATTTCTAGCAACAATAACTTTGCAGAGGTGATGTATTATCTCCTCCCACAACTGTTTACCAACAGGAAAATAATCTGTGGGGAAACAGCATGAAAATACCAGGAACTCAAGTGCTGAATACTCCAAATAACAATCCCCACCAATTTTGTCAGTAGAGGGTGCTTAAGTGAACAATCCCTCTTTCTGTCCCAGCTCTTAGCAGGGCTGGCAGACTTAGACATCCTCTTGCCTCTGACTCTGCATTGCCTATTGCATTCTTATATTTCATCTAGAAATTTGTTAAGAAAAGTCAGATACGCTTATGCCAATGCTCTGTTCCCGAGTCCAGCAGATATCTTTATTCTGCAGTTAGACTGAAAGCTTGTGAAACTTGTGGTGGTTAAACACAGGCAGAGGAAAATGAACCATTGTCTTGAAATGCTGTGCTACTACTTAATATTATATCATTTTCTATTATAAAGTGATTGTGAGGATTTCACTTGTAATGCATAGCTCTGCTAAAAACAAGGGTGCCTATTTCACTCACAGTTCTCCAAGGTAATACTTCCTATTAAAACAGCTTCTTATTAAAGTTGTGTTAAATCACCTTTCCATGAGGAATTTTGGCATTTGTTTTCTTGCCAGATCTGAGTAACAAGTTGAAATGTCACAATTTACAGCAAAATGAGATTTCAGAAATATGTTCTTTCAGGAGGATCAAACTGCTTTGTTTCCAGAAGGATTTTTCAATCTTCATTGGATAATAGCTGAAACAAAATGCTACGTTCTAATTTTGACACAAAAGGTCCCAATGATTTCCCACAGCATTCTGATAAAACCTGATGCATTTTTGTGAACTGTTCCCATTTTGCCAAATCAGTATTATCACATAGAAAAATGCATCAACCAGCACCATTCAGTCACCTCTGAATTCAATTTCACTTGTTCCATTGCTGCACATGCTATTTTTTTCTCACTTTTTATCGACTGAACTTTGTTCATCGGATTTCAAAAGTGTTTTCCCAATAGTATCTTTAGAAAATACAAGAAAAAAGGTTCTCGGCTGGTGGAGGCTGGCAAAGCTCCAGTGAAGTCAATGGGCCTCAGCTGAGGCACTAGCCCTTTGTGAGTGTTCACAGAGGCTTTTTATATACTGCAGAGATGCTGGATTATGCAGAGAAGTCAGGAAACCTCACTGTGTCTCCAGTTTGCAAAGATTATAGATATTTGAGCAGTTACCAGTCATTTAAGCTAATGGTACAATGACAGTTTTGGATAAAGAGAAAGACTCAGTAGGCTTCAGATAACACTGATTGCTTTACTTGACCATAAATTTTCTTCACTGCATTGAGTGTAGCGCTCAATGGGTTTTAGGAAAGTCAGAGAGAGAGTGTATGCTCAGGCAGACAAGTATGTATCTGGAAACTACAGAAAGCACCACCTGCTGCTTCTTGCTTTCATTTTCACTCTGGTTCTTAGCAGTCCGAAGAAAGAAATATGTACCACAAAGCTGAAGGAAAAACATTCTGTGGCAAAACTTGCAGGAGAGGACAGCCTTCTTGCAAGGAAATTTGCTATCTGAGAGAGGCCTTCAAGCCTTTAGATCATCCTATCCATGGGGCTGTCTGAATGTTTGATGAACAGAAGAGGGATCCTGAGTGTAGCCTGGGGATCTGAAGACATTCCAGCAGAAACCTTTCCATGTTGGATCTTCCAGTATCTAGAGCAAAGGCTTGTACTGATGGCTTTTCTGCTTATATTTGCATTACTTTTTGCTGTGGAAATCAGCCAACAGTCACAAGGACTTTCATCGTTGTGGCTTTTTACCACAACCTTTTATTGCTTATCAGTATAGAGTTTGTCATGGATGGCCATTGCTTGCAGACAAAAATTTATTTGCCTTCCACAGTACCCCAGACTCATCCTGTGGGCTATAGAGAAGTCAAAGCTCCTCAGAAACCCTCCTTCACCTTTCTGTCCTCTCTGAACAGATGAAAATAAATACATCTGCGCTAGCCACACTTAACAAGATGGCAACTCAGCAACCAGTAGAAGATGGACAATGAAAGAGCAAAGAAAGAAAGAAAAATGACATTATAGAAAGAAACAGCGCGATCTAATGTGATAGCTGGTCCTGATCCACTCAAACAAATAACTGCAATCAGTTAAAGAAAACTGATTCAGTGTGATCTTCATCTAAAACATCAGCATATGGCTCCACCATGACGCTGTTCACTTGCAGGAGAGTGGCCTCTGTTCAGGAATTTCTTAATAATAATGCTGCAATTTCATGAGACTAAGGAAGGTCCATCCCACAGAGCTGCTCATGTGTCAGATTTGGCTTAGCCAAATGAAAAGTTTTTAATTCCAAGAGAACTGAAAAATATTTCAGGGCATGTTGTTGAATTTTAAAGTTCAGAGGTAAATAATATCCACCAGATAGTAGTATCTGTATCATGTTAAAGCATAACCTATTTTATAATTTAATTTCATTGAAAGTGAAATTAAAGTGCTATTGGTAAGAGAAAGAAAAAGAAAAATTTGGCACCGCAAAAGAAATACAGTTTAGTAGTCTGGGAATCAGAAAAAGGCAGGAACAAAGAAGGAAAAAGATAGGGAAAAATACCAAAAACAAGAAAAGAGCATTGCATTGTAATCCAGTTCTTAATACAAAGTCATGCCTCAGTGCCCAGATGGCCAGAAGCATTAAAAGAATATTGGAGTCAAAAGCATAGGACCTTACCTCCCTACCCGCCCCAAAATAAAAGAAAATAAAAAAGAAAACCTTGTTTGAGTGAGACTGCAGGAGATGAAGCTTTAACTCTGCCAGAAGCAGGTACAAATGCATCTGAGTGACTGGCATCAATGTGAAAATGAGAGACATTAGAAAAAATATTTTCACAAATTTTTTTGGAGCAGAGGAGATCATCTATGTTAAAAGTCACACTCCTAAATACTATAAATGTAGTAAGCTATTCACTGGGAGAAACTGCACTCCAGTTCGTAGTATACACAGATTTGATCAGCAGCCCCTTGAAATCAATGGAAAAAGCCCTACTATTGGCAATAGTGCTCTGACCAGACTCCGCTTACTACAAGGCAGTAATGTTGAGTCTGCCTCTCTATTTAAGACAGAGTTTAAGACAGGACTCTGCAATAAACAATTTAAGGAAAAGATTTACAGAAGTGCCATTCTGAAGTACTGTAAACGTGGACAATTCACCATAAAGTTTTGTAACACTGCTCTGCCCAGGGATGACAAATGCTACCTCCTCCACTGAGAGATGGAGAGAGAGAAATCAAAAATGTCAGCTGTTTTTACTGTGTAATGTTGTCTTCCAATCTTTGAAAAATATCAGCTATTAAGAGAAGCATGTAGGAAGAATGTGAGCAGGCATTCAGAAATGGAATTACCCAGAAAAAATGTTGGAGTTATTTTAAAATATCCTGTGAGATGAATGCTGGCCTCACACAACAAGGAAAGGAGAGAGAAAAATTAAAGTGAATAGAAAAACTTGCTCTGTATTCCTCTGACATTGTAAAATAAAATATAACATATAGGAAAGTGAATGGCAGAGCATGACATCTGATTGCTGTCAGACCTTGCACCCAAATGTTAAGGTTACGGGTGCTCTAAAAACAACGGATACAGTAGATGCATTTAGACATAGAGGAAAATGGAGGAAAAGAAAAAAACATTTGAGCACATTTTAAAAAATGGTACAGGAGCCTGGAGGATAAGCATCTTGTATAAATGTCATTTAGTAGTTCTCAACATTTTACCATCTTCCTTTCTTTTCCTCTGCATTAAACAAACTTGTACTTTTTCAAATCATTCCCCATTGTTGTAAGGGGGCACTGCAGAGCTGGACTGTAGCTGTACCTCATCATTAGCCTCCGAGGAGGTGAATATTTCCTTCCTATTGCACTCAATTCCCCTAGATATGAGAGAGACAGTCACATACATGCAGCATCAAAATACCCATTTGTAAATCCCTGTGTGCCATAAACTTTTGTATAAAAATACCATTTCAGGATTATTTCAATACATAGACCTCTGCTGAGGACTTTCGTACATCTAGATGTTATTTGAATAATCGTTTGATGTATCATGAAAACTTTCTAAATTACATATTCACAGGATGATTTAGTTTTACATTTCCTTTGTTAAACAGAGATAATCTTTCATGTGAGCCAGGATCTGTGCCTATTGAGGCACAGGACCCTTTCCTCCTGTTGCGTCTATGTCGAATTCATCCCTGGCGTAACAATGTCAATGGAGATACACCAGGGGCAGCCTTGACGTGCTGTTCTGTCACTCTGTCTAGTAAAGCTGTGCATTGCCAGGCATCTATTTATGACATGTTGTTGTAATTCCAGAACTCAGGGAATTGAATACAGTATTTTCAGACTCAGTCTGGCAAACCACAGAAGAAAAAACATGCTGGGTTTTCTGAAGTTTTCATGAAGCTTGGCAGCATTTGCCACCAACCCTGATGCAGTGGTGTTTCTGGGGCAGGGTGATGGTATTTCTTTGTGTTTAATTTTTTAGAATAAATAAGGGAACCATTGGGGTTTTTTTTTTGTTTTCTTTTCTTTTTTTTTTTATTTGAGAATACAGAAGCAAAGATGAAACTAGCAGACTGAACTGATAATAAACAAAAAAACTGCAAGTGCAATTTCATACTTGCAATTAAAATACCAGTAACAGTGAGTGCTGGCAAGGGGCTAGGTTTTCTGACATGGATCATGGTCACCGACTGTTAATCTTTCTGCCCTCAAACTAAATCGCATATCCACTGCCTCAGTAACTAATGTTTCACTGCCCACCCAGCCAGATACATATTCAGTGCCTGTTGGATTAAGAATATTTAATGTGTTGAATCTTTCCAAATCTGTCTGCAGATTTGCCATTTCCAAAAGGAGGACTAAAGCTTCACATCAGAGAGAAGAAAATGTTCCTTCAGCTGTACTCCTGCAGATGAATAACTGAGATAGAACTCCAGCTCCTACTCCTACCTGTGCAGGGTGGAAAGAGGTACAACCCTTACTCATGTTTGACGGAGCTGCATAATGCATTTTGTGGTGTGCAAAGTTTCAAGCCCTTCAGACCATTTTGTATTTTATGATGCAGGTCTTTGCTGTACGAAAAAAAAGTATCTGAAGTGATGCAAAGTAATTCCTTTCTTGTTAGACTACAGCAGAAGCCTTCCCTACTCACTCTCTGTCAACTCTTCAGCATGTAGCTATTTACTTGTAGTTTGCCATTAGGGTAAAATGTTTTTTTCCTCATAATGGAGCACAGGAAATTTTTCAAAGTGACACAGGATGATATTACCAAAAGAAAAGGTTTTGTCACATGTTTTGAAAAGTACAGTTTCTTTTACAGCCTGAAATACCACTTGCCTCTTGTGACAGTGTTGGCAAACCCTGGACTCAAGATCTCTGAAATTAGCCATTATCTTTCTTAGAGGTTTTGATCTCAGCTGAAACCCAACCATGGAAATGGCAAATAATTAAAAACAAACAAATAAACAAATGTCATCAGTGCTTGGGAGCCAATGGTCAAGAGCAACATACTTCAAAATGAGTAATTTTTAAAGAAGACTTATAGGCTCTATATCAGTCAGCATTATTGCATAGGTGTGTTTAACAGATCCAGATTTTACTACTTCCCTGACTGCAAACACTGAAACAGGTCCACTTCTACCTTAAATTGCACCTATCTCAAAGAGGCAGCTCTTTCCACTCTAAGTAAGAGCTAATGCAGAAGGTAATGTAAATAAAAGCAACCAGCAGCGTTATACATATTATGCCCTCCACTCAGACGTTCACTTCTATTGTGAATCTCCCCATCATGGTTTGAACCAAATCTCCATTTTACTAGACATGTTTTGTACCATAAACAATTGTAGTCCCAAATTCTACCTTGTGAGTATCTGCTCATTGTATCTGTCAGCAAATGCTCAGCTGCCTAGGGCAAAGACACTGATTAGCGCAGAGGGAGATGCGATGAAGACTGGTTTCCATAGGCTCCATAAGTGAGATACATAGGAAGAGCTCTAGGTAAAGGCCAGGTAGAGAATTATTGTGAACATGAGCAGCATGCTGTTCTGCTTCATCCATGTCAACAGAAGTGTCTTTGAGAATAGTTATTAGTAAATAATTTGCTTTATTGGCGAGGAGAGAAGCCTGGGACTGGAAATCACTGGGAGGTTTCTCTCCTCCTCAGCTACAGCACTGAACACCAGAAACTTAATACCTGCTTAATATCCTGAAACGATCATGTTTTTTCACAGCAAATACTAGATGAACTTCTACAAGTAGAGATAGTTATTTTTATTGCTTAGAATATTGTAAATATTAACAAGCCAACCATTTAAATTAACAGACTATTTGATTTTCTATTGCTGTTTATTTTACTGTCTTCAAACAGGAAAATGACATTTCAGGGATCAGCACTTTATTATAAACTAATACCTTTCCTAGTAACTGAGGTTTTCCTATTATTCCCAACCTGGATCTCACACTGACTGAAAGGCTGAGTTAATTTCTCAGTGGAACAGCAGCAGAAGAGAGGGATAGAAGAAAGAGAAAGAAAATCAAGATAAGGCTGAATAAGCCCCAATTTTCTTCTGATTTGGTAAAGCCAGATTGATTGACAGGGTACAAATTTTAACCAGATCTTGGTAAAGAAGAGACATCTGATTATGAAAATTATTTTAGCAAGCAACAAAGAGAAGTAGTCCAGGTCTGTTTTCAAAATAATTTACATGTGACACAGCTGGCAATTTGCTGGTTTGTGCTGGGGGATATTTCTAAAGGTTTTGTTTTGTTGAAATCTTTGTGGTACGTTATGGAAAAGTAGGAAGAGGAGAGGAAGATTCAGCACTCCAGCAGTCACACATAGCCCGGGAGCCTCACTGCTGCCATAACTCCCAGCATCACCAATGCTGGACAATTAAATTGGGTGGGACTTTTGCCCTCAACTTAATAGGGTCAGACTTAAGCACTTACTAAAGGTGGACTTTCTCACACAGTAGTATCAAAAAGGGTCATCTTCAGAAATGACCTGGAAAAAATTAGTGACTTTCTTACAGCTACTGGTGACATAATGAAAGGCTTTCAGAGAACTTCACTTATCTGGCAGAATCTTTATGAGCAACTAAATTAACAATGTTTGAATACTTGCTGAATTGGGGCCTGTGATAGGAAAGAGGAGGATTTCTGTTTTTATTTTTTGCTAACTTTTGACCATTTCTTAAGATTAAAGCTTCCTTTCAGTCAGAGACTTAAAATTATCACAGTTAATAATTTGGTTTTCTATTTCTGTCCAGAAGTTGTTACATTTTTAGATTCCTGTAACAATATATACCTATTGATACTTTCATATTGACATAAAAGTAGACGTAATTCTTGACTATACTTTTTTTTTTGCTTTTTTAAAAAAATATTTTTGCTATTGATTTATTGATCTTTATAACTCCTCTGAAGTAAAAGGGTAAAGTATTACGTCTCAAGAAAATGTACTACCACTCATTTTTAAATACAGCTGAAATGAAGTATCAGCAATGCAATACATGCTAGACCATAACAAATATGCTGTAAGATAAATCAATGATTATAACTTAAGAGTTTCCATGCATACAGCACCTTCTGCAAAATGCTCCTATTCTAATTTTTCTCTTTCACCTAATTCCCTTAAGGTTATCTTTATGTACACTATTATAAATTACTTTTCTACTTTAGATTTTAAATTCCTTGGGATAAAAACCAGATCTTATTTTATATCTAAAATATCACTCTTATTTACATTGCTAAATGGAAAGAGAGATAATAAATTTGAGGCTAGCATGATCTTCAATACTATCAGCTCAATTTTCTGCAATCTAAGTAAAAACCCGTGCACTTGCAAACTCTTATCTGAACCACTGCAGAAATGGTCTGCCAATAGAGTAAAACTCACCATGCTGCAGACCAAGGGTTTCAGCCTTCTGTCAAGTTGCTGTGAGCTGTTGCACGGTGCCTACAGCACCTTCTGTGATAGAAGCTTATCTAACCCTTACTCTCTCAAAAGGAAAAGAAGCTGGCTTGGTAAACACCATTTGCTCCTGACCTTATGCTTTATGGTACATGATCGTACAGAATAGACACTTACACCCCATGTGCAAAATCATTCCTTACCATTGCATTCATACAAGATACTAAAGGTACAGCAAAATAGCCATCCTACCCCTGTGGAGCAGCTGCTGGTGTGTGATCCATAGGCGGTAACAGCTATCTTCTGTGCCTGATCAGTCCTTGCCAGCCTGTGCTTGGGATGCAACATCCCTGGGTTGATGACAGGACAGCTGATATACTAGCCAGGCTGAACATCTATTAGTTTTGTTGAAAGTCATAGAAGATTGCTGTTATAATGCATGCAAGTTTCTTATCATTATACCTTTGTACCCTCTTGGGCTAAATCTCACTTGCCCCTATATGCATATAAGTTTGCAATTAATGCACAAGCCACTCTCTGCCGCAGGAGTCCTATTAACAGGTTGGAATCAGATCACACAAGTTAAACATGTTGTTTGATAGCTAAACTATTGTGATTTCAATGGACTTTTTGCTGTAATAACGACTTCAATCAGCAATCAAGGTTTCCTTCTCAATTTTTGTTGCTTGCATTATGTGGCAGTTTAATTCATTGTATACTAATTCCAGTTGTGCATTAATTGTATGTTTCTGCACAGTAATTAACTAATCACTATGTCACTCCCTCCCTATTATGAATAACCTCATTAATTCAAGACTGAAAGCTTGGTGCCTGCTGCCATTGCTATCAGGTTTTTTTGGTTCTTTCTGCTGCTTCTTGACTTACAATCAAATATGAAACTCATGTATTTTTAAATACTTTCTCTTCTGTTTCTCCCACTGAAAAATTCATTGTGCTATCAAGCCTTTTAAAATAATGTTTATTCATTATGCATTTCTTTGCTAGGCAATCAAGAGCTGTTACAATAAAGTGTGTGACTTGCTCTCTTTATGGCAGCGCTTCTGCTGCGTCAACATCTCCATTTTAATCCCGAGTTTACTAGAAATTAGAATTTAGACCTAAAATTTAGCTCCAAGGTTAAAGCCACCATCAGATATCTTTGCATGAGGGCAAATTTCTTTATTATTACTATTAAATGATTTGACTTTTTTAGGTTATACCTGTGGGTAAAAACCTGTGGACACACTACACTCAACAATAGCAGCAGAGCTGTGCACGTGTGCCTTCAAGGTCAGAGCCTGGCCAACGGAAGCAAGTGCTGGAAGATGCCCACAGCGTAGATACACATTTTTGATTAATGGGATACTTGAACTGTTAAGACTAGTCATGACAGCACTGAAGCAAGTGCTTTGCTATTGCAGTCTGGCAACTCCTAAGTTCAGGACTAAGCATTACTTCAGAATTTGCTGAATCAAGGTCCTGCTCCTCTAAGAAATTTTCTTTAAAGCAACTTATATTTCACACAGACTATTCAGAGAGTGCCCTCTTGTCCTTTTTATGCTGAAAGGCAACAAGGGGCTTTGATTTCTGCCCCCCAATAAAGGCAATGAATTGAGATTCTAAAATGTGTGAACACCTCCTATCAGGAGTGGATGGGAAATCTAATGATTCTGCATACACACACGTATGTACCTCCACACTCCTAACCCAAACCCACTGCAAAGCCGCTGACATAACTGTAGTTACCAATTTTTAGTAAAGAATTCAAGTACTGTTTTTCCAAACAGAAGTAAATATGCCTAGAAGTCAAGAGTCTAGTTTCTCTGCTGTAACAAGTTGCCGCAGCTCAATGTAGTTCAAAGGGAGAATGTGTAGTTGCAATAGCTAAGAGACAAATGCAACTTTTTTTAAAGGAAAAAGGCATTGCTTCAATAGAGACTGTGAAAGCTATCCTAGAGTCCAGGATATGTATTATGGAACATATTCACCCTTTAAGAAAGACAGCTTTGGTATGTCCAAAGTATTTTCCCTTAAAAAACCTAAATGATTAAACTAAACTAACAACTAATGACTAAAGAACTAAAAGTATATCTGGAAATTTTGGAGTGGTTTGATTACTGCCTCTTACAGAAAGGAAAAAATGCACTTCTGCAGAAAGGACTGTCGCTAACGAGCAGCATGGCTCTGGGGCTGCTAAGCACGCACAGCAACTTCTGTTTCAACACGCCACTGCACATCAACATTTATCCAAATACATATTTGTACAATGGACCATAATGGTCTGTTTGCTTTGTAACAGTCTATTTGGCTGCCCCTAAATGAGTGGTTCAGGTGCGCAGCGAGAGGACATATTACTGCTATTGCTATTTCGGCATCTGTTCGTGTCCTAGCTACTACCATTTCTCTCATTTCTGCCTCAGATGCTGCTGCTTATGCTATTACAGCCATCAACCTCTTTCTGCATGAGTCTTCAAATCTGCCTTTATATGAATGTCCAATGTTTTCTGCTAGTCTCTTTAGATATTTCCATTTTGCCCTCTCTTTTTTACTGTTTTTGCTATTTATCTGAACTCATTCATTTGTTTCCCTTCGGTTCATCCCAGTTGGAAGCCTTTACCCTGCCCACCCAAACTGCACTATTTGTATTACGAGCAGGTATAATTTTGTTCAAATTTAATTAAGAACTGGCCTGCAACATCACCACTTCTTAGAGTTCAACTGAACCTACAGTTGCGGTCCAGAAAGGTGATTTTTTCATAAAAGTATTGTTTCCCACTGGACAACCAAATGTTCTTTAAGCAGGAAGCAGAGAATGGGGGAAATGCAGATATCTGCGTAGCTATAGATGTATATAAAGAAAAGGATGACAATAGTGCCCCTGCTAGCTGAAAAGAAACTTTGCACGCGAGTTGCAATAAGTTCATTGAGTCCATACGGGCTCCTCATTAGTCTACTCTGGTCAGCATGTACTCTGGACACCTGTGGAGGTGCTTATGCTGAAGGCAGTAAGTCTTGTCTTGGTGGCACTAAATGAGAAGTCACAGAGAGGAAACTACAAATATCTGTCATCGTCTCCCTCCCTTTTTCATAGGGACAATTAAATTGTTAACAAGGGTGACATGTAACTGATTGCACTGGACAGCTGATTAACATTGTGCCAGGATAAATAAGCTCTCCAAACTATCATACATAGCAGGTTCCCTTCAGGTTTAGTTGACATCTTTCCATCACTTATAACTAGTTCATTTGGGAGAGGCGGGGGAAAGGGAAGGTCTTTAACCATGACCACGGAAGAAGAATGTAGAGCAGAAAAGATGGCATGCCATCAATTCACAGCGCATCTCACTTCACCCTGACTTCTTCACACAGGAAAGCCTTTATACTCCATTTTAAAAGGGAAACTGAGACACTGCGGGGAAAAAAGTAACTTTGAAACAGTGCTAGTCTTCTGCATCTTCATACTCCAGCCTAATCTGTGCCCTATGGACAAAATAAGAATCCAAACTGCCGAAGAGTTTATAAGAAAGCAGACTTGCAAAATTTCCATCACTTATGTCCCAGCTCCTCAGACTTCAACGTACCCAAGGATAAGCCTTCAAGATCGCCCGTCCCCCTGAATGCAGTCTGCCTAAAATGATCTGTATCAAATTAGTATTAAAAGCAATACTAATGCCCATATGCTTAATTACCAGGAATTGCAGAAGCACAGTCTATGTGAAGTGTTTAGTGTCTGGCACAAACCTGTAGGTTTTGGAAAGAAAGGCACCCTCTCTGTCCTTTTTCTGTGTTTACACCTGGGTCATCTCCATAACTACTTCACTTTTAAAACACTGGGTTTATAGTTAGGTTTGTAGTAGGAAGAAGAAGAAAAAATAATGTTGCCAGGCTGGCTGCATGATGTGCCATAAAGTTTTCTGCCCTTTAAGGCAAACTTTTTATATTCATTGGACTGCTTCAAAGAAAACTGATGATCACAAATCATCTACATACTGTAACTACAGATTAGCCAAACCTTATTCGATGAAAGAATAACACTGGGAAAGCCGCCACAGGATTTGTAGAAACTTTCACCTTTGTACGTTTGCCTTAAGGCGAGTTATTTAAAGCAATTTGTTGTGCTTATTGGAATAAGAGGGTATCCCGTTACATAATCTCTTGGCAAAATTGGGTTCTCACGATTTCAAGAAGTAACAATGTTGTTAAAATTGATTAACTTGTTACATATTAAGTTTGAGTTCCTACATCAGACATCCCAGAGCAAAGGTAAGGGCAAAACTTGATGGGGTATTAGAAAAACTCAGGGTTTGAATTTAGTTTTGGGAAAAATATACTATGATTATTTTTGGATCCAGGTCCTATTTCACCTTAACTGTAGACTTTATAAATAAAGATGTTTTATAAAAATAAACCTTACTTTCCTTAATTCAAATATTTCTCAACATATACCTAGGACTCAGATGCACAGGAGAAGCCTCCTGGTTTTAGATTGGATCCATATCTATCCTAAATAAACCACCATTTACTTCAATCTGGCTAAACTGCTTGCCTGTTTCTCTGCAAGTAGTTTTTCAAATTAAATTACAACAAAGTAATTGTTTCTATTGACACTGTGTCTTTGCACTGGGCAGGGGAACAGACATTATTTGTTTATTGAAAAACACTGATGGCATTTTTCTCTGCATAACATCACATTTAATTTTATATATTAAAACTGAATTTGAAATTCTGCACCTATATTTATGTCAGCTCCAAATTTTTTTCTGAAACAAACCTTGACTGAATGAGATGCAGGCAGCAAAAAATGGGCAGATAACGCCAATGAACGGAATCTGTGCTTGTTCTAGTGAGTCTTCATTTAGTGTCTCACAATATGAGGTGTAGCAGCAAAACAGGCTCTGGCAGTTCAAGGGAAAAGAACTGGCAGCAGTGGAGTGACAAATAAGTGGAATTCACCTTCATTCCTGTGCATGAACATAGGCAGTGCTGGTGACAAAGCACCTGTGCTGGTTTTGACTGGGATAGAGTTAATTTTTTCCATGGGAACTAGTATGGGGCTATGTTTTGGATTTGTGCTGGAAACAGTGTTGATAACACAGGGATGGTTTAGTCACTGCTGAGCAGTGCTGACAGAGTCAAGGCCTTTTCTGCTTCTCACCCCACCCCACCAGCGAGCAGGCTGGGGGTGCACAAGGAGTTGGGAGGGGACACAGCCGGGACAGCTGACCCCAACTGACCAAAGGGATATTCCATACCATATGACATCATGCTCAGCATATAAAGCTGGGGGAAGAAGAAGGAAGGGGGGGATGTTTGGAGTGATGGCCTTTGTCTTCCCAAGTAACCATTACACGTGAGGGAGCCCTGCTTTCCTGGAGATGGCTGAACACCTGCCTGCTGATGGGAAGTAGTGAATGAACTCCTTGTTTTGCTTTGCTTGCGTGTGCGGCTTTTGCTTTACCTATTGAACTGTCTTTATCTCAACCCACGAGTTTTCTCACTTTTGCTCTTCTGATTCTCTCCCCCACCCCACCGGGGGGGAGTGAGCGAGTGGCTGTGTGGGGCTTAGCTGCCGGCTGGGGTTAAACCACGACAGCACCATCAGGCATTGGGCAGCATTTACCAGCAGGCCACAGCCGGTGAAAGACTACCATGCCACAGCAAGCCCACAAGCCCAGCTCCTGGCCGCACCATTTCCCCTGTTCTCCCCTTCCTGCTTATGTTGGAATTGACTTTGAAGAAAAATCTCTCACAGGAAACTTTGGCTGTCAACCAAGCTGTGCTTCTGTGAAACAAATGCTAGTCTTCTGCACTCAGATTATGGCAGGCTAGAAACAGGCTGGGAGCTGGTCGTGGACAACTGGGTTTGAATCCTTCAGCACATGGATACTTGCTTATCCATTTCTCCAAAATAACTCCAAACAGCCAACCAAGAAACTTCTTCATGAACCACCTTTCCCATTTTGTGACTTATGCATTGCTATATATTTGCCACTAGGACTTGAATGCAGCCTTTTCTTTCTTTTCATTTTACTTCAGAAAACCAGCACATTTTCCCCTTGATTTCATTTTCATTTAGATAAAACAACATAACCAAGTTTATGACATATGTGTAATCCCCTCCTCTGCCAGTTGTCTGTTCAAACATATGAAGTAATGCAGTATCACAGGCATTTCATCATTAACCAAAGGTTAATGAAAAGTTCCTTTTAGTGTATGGTATAAAATGGAATATCATTTTAGCACAGTGCCATATGACTTTAATTTAGCATAAATAAATGCTTGCTAAGAAATATCAAGTAATGGATTTGAATACCAGGGTTGCATTCTGGAGTGGATGCTCAAACACAAATAATAAAAAGTTAATTCCTCTGCAACTTGGATTCTATGAATAGGGTTAACTCTTGCACTGGACCTGTTGCTACTGCTGAATATCCTACGTGTTTTGGTGGTCTTTCCCACATTACTAACATATCAACTTATTCTTCCCCAAAGACACATTCCTTTGGTACCGTCAAAAAACATGGACAAGCTCTTTATTTATTGAAGCGAAGTACTATAAACCTGAAAACCCCACAAATCATCTAGTCCATCTACTCATCTACAACACCACATAAAAAAATTGGCCCATAAGGAAAAGAAAAACCTCAGCAGATATAGTTACCGTTGATACAAGTGAAACATCATCAGTTTGGCCTAGAGTTAATG
>NW_009212809.1:0-20055 GCF_000690835.1 Fulmarus glacialis | reverse complement strand
AATGACAAAAGCCTTAAAGAATGAAGGCAGTGAAAGTGTCAGAGAAATAAATCACTGAATTTTGTGCTCCTCTCCTGTCCAGGACACAGCTGATGGTGTTTTGTATCCACTTCACAACAGACATCAATTCTTTCATGGCCTGTATAATAACTAACTGTCAAAGGCAGTTAAGATTTTAAACAAAATTAAGACTACTCACAGCAAGCCAGATATCGGACAATCATTGACATGCAGATCTCAGAAAACAAACAGCAGAATCTTTACAGAGCATCAGACAATGAGCTGAACCACAGTATTAAGGCATAATGCACTTGGAATAAAAGTTTCAGTCCTCTTGTTGTCCCCACATTCCTGTTTTCTTTTCCTCCTCGTATGTTAAAGGTGTGGGGTTTTGTTTTGCTAGAGGACATACATGCTGTTAAGCCTGCTTGCTTTCTCTATTAATAGACTTCCCAGGACAAATCAAATTTCAAAATAATTTTGGCAAATCACAGCAAAATGCAGAGAAGCAGGTAAGGGGGTTGTGTATAGTTCATTTTTGGACAGTAGATTATCAATCAAAAGAAAAAGTTTTTTCGAGTTAGAAAGGATGAATTGGGAAACATAGTATAGGAGGTACAAGGATGGGGCTAAACCCTAAAGACTCTCCTTCTGGACAGCTCTCCTTCAGCTTGTCTTCGCTGAACTGCTCCTTCCCGTAACCATGCGTTCAAGCCAGCCTAATTCAGGCAGCCAAGCATAGCTCTGGACCACTGAATGATGCTATTTGCAGCACAGAACAATGGTGTTAACCGATGATGTATTGCATAAACTCAGCTGCAGCCTCTAGTTTCACCTCATCAGTTGTGCCAGCTTTGGGCACAGTCTAATTAACTTGCTATTGCTGATCCTAGCTAGGCCGTTTCCTATTGCCCCCTTACTATAAATTCTAGACTGATGCCTTCCCTAATCTGGATCATTTCACAACATTGTTTTTGAAAGCATTTAAACCAGCAAAATCTAGGGCAGGATTTTGCTAGTGGATGGGAGTAAGATAAAGAAGCAAATTCAGACTCTAGCTTGCTGAAAGGACATAACCTTTGGGTTTTTCCTGTAATTCTATTTTGATAACCTCTGATGCTAAATCAATATGAAATCACTATAAAGTGCTATAAACTTGCAATGTAATTTCAAACAACACAGTAACATTGTAATATTATTAGGTGCTAACATTAGAGATTCTTTTTTAACCTCAGTTCTGAGGTCAGTCTATAGAGCTTTAAGGCCGGATAGAAAGAACAGACAGACTTTTCTTGTTACCGTCTAAATCACACCACATATCATTTGCGCCCACATTGTCAAAGTGGCTGAAGTATCTGCACTGCAGTTTACCGGTATTATTCAGAATGTAAAGTGACTTTCACCCTGTTCTGTCTTGCTTACAAAGGTCAGTTTTGTAAAACTTGTCATCTTGATTGATATTCTAATGTCATTTTTTTATAAATTGTTTTGTTGATATATGTAGCCATTTGCAGTGGATGTTTTTCTCCAGATTATTGAGAAAACTGAAGTCTGCAACAAGTGCTAAACAGTGATGAGGACCGTCAACATTTACCTTGAAGAAGGGAGATCTAATATCCTTCCTGAAAGGAACCACAGCTTGACTAGCTCTAAGGAGTCTCTTCTTCAGGCTGGAGACCGAGTTACCACTTAGAATTCAGCTTTTCTTTTCAGGAAGGCAACTGAGAAACTGGCAAACAGCAATCTGAAATGCTCCTGCAGGAATTTGGACCCTTGTTTCATATTTCCACCCAGGGAACCGTACACACAAGCTCTCTGCTGTGCCACGCAACCCTCTGGGCACCACAGGTAATGGAAGTGTATCCACAGCGTCTGCTGAATACACAATGCAGCACTGAATTTGCTGCTCAGCAACATCTCGTCGCACCTCTGAGATACTGCCAGAGGGAACATGCCAGTTCATCTGGCTCCTCTCATGCATGGCTGAATCTTTACCAATACCAGCCCAGAAGCTTGTAGCAAAATGGTTTCTTTTTATTGGAAAAGGCAGATTTGTCAAAACCAAATCCTGACAAGACCATCGATTTTGATCCTCTCACATAGAAATATTTTCATGTCTGGGATAAAACTTTTGGTCAGAATGAGATCTCATAACACTCACGAGTTCCTTGTGCTTACTAAGATAAGAGATACCTGAGATCAAACACCACCCTCACCCCCTGTTTTGTGTTGTTCAGCATGGACACTTGAACCTGTCTATTCCTTGTCTTAGCAAGTTCCCAGAACAGAGACAAACGAATAGTGAGGAAAAAAAGTCCTCATTTCGTTTGAAATAGGATTTTTTTTTGAGTCTTGACAAAGCCACACATTCCTACATGCCAATCAATGTTAATAAAAACATTATGCATTCAAAAAGCACTATTTCAGTTGGTTGAGAAGGTCAGAAGGACAACATTTATTACAGCATTAACTCAATTTGAAATTCTAGGAAGATATCAAGATTTACTGAGGAAAGGATCATTTACAACCTCAATAGATAATGCATATACACAATTCTAACATTCTTTATAATGCTTATTGCAGGATTTGAACAAAGTGCTCTCTCACACATTCAAAATAAGTCTCAAGCTTCTGGACAAGAAGTGGCTAGGTAAAATTTTAATAAATATAAAAATGCTAGAGGTCTCAACATGTTGCGTATGCTTTACAGAAAGATTCTTTCAAAAGCTGTTCTTTCCTACTTTCACTCCTAGCTTTTGTCTTCTAGGTCTGTATATGAAAATGTGTGAGGAAAAGAAATAAAAAGATTCAGAACACACTCAAGGTAAGTTGGAAAATAAATGTCAAAAGACAAAGAGGTAAAAATCAATACATTTCAAATGTAAAGCTACATATTCTCTTAACATGACATTAATTCAAAAATTGGCTGCCATTCAACTGAAAAGTAAGTCTGTCTTTCCTCTCTAATCCTAGTAAGGTTTGTTCTATTAATACATTGTATCTTTTTTCTGAGCACTGACTCAGTGCAAAGCTTTATCCTTGTTTTGTTTAAGTGCTCTCCTGGAGTTCTTTATAGCACTTTATTGCCTTTGGAAAACTGGATGAACGGCTCTGAAAAAGCCAGCAAATTATTCTGGACATACCTTCTAACTGCAGGTGCTCCCTAATATTTCCCAAACGAGCACAATAACACGTGAATTTTCACCCACAACTACTTATCAGCAATCTTCTGGTGCAATCCAGATGTATTTATTATACATTTTTGGTAATAACAGAGGAAGTGCGTAGTAGTGCTTACAACTTTCACAGTTTCACTCCAAAGAGGTCCTCTGGGCTTCCCTTCAAGAAGAATGACCACCAAGAACTAATCAGAATCAGCTGAAGATTAATGTCACTAACTATTTGGCATTCTCTTTTCCTTTGTTTGCAAAATTCAGGGTGTTAACAGCAAGCTAGACCATATGCCCCCAGACCCACACTGAGTTTCATAATCATATCCACACATCAGATATGCTTTGTCTTTGTTTAAATGTATCATTGATTACTCCTCTTACTGCAAACTACAGACCGTGGGTAGTGACTGCAATCAGGCTAAGGGTGCTACAGAAAGAATATCTGTATTAACTGTACATCGTAATTATTGCATGCATTTTATCACTGTTTACTTCAATATAGCTAATTCTCATTAAGATGCAAATTTACTGAGTCACAGCAATTTGAAGGAAGAAAGTTTGTGACTCAAGAGCACATACTGATTGGATGCGCTAATGTTTATTTGGGATCGGACCGAGCTCATTCGCCTCAGTGCCCTCAAGTACCATTAAGAGGGGATAACTGCTGGGTTGTCTTGCATCCAATGGAAAATGTCCCCATTATGACACAGTTCTATGAAATCTTTTCTTGGCTTATGTGCCTTACCATGGAATACTGCTTAACATATTTCCTGTCCTAATAACAGATAACCACAGTTTCAAGAAAACTATTATCTTTATACATAGGGACAGCACAATATGACTAGACTACATGATGGCACTACAACTAGCAAACAGCATCTGCCTGTCAGGAGCAGTTTGTTAGCCCCATACCACACTTTGAGGAAGAACCAGTGGTTCACAAAATCACAGCCAATGTGTCAGTCTAAGCATGCTGTGTAGATGCTCTATTTTTAAGCTGGAAAATCATTATCTATTGTTATTATTAAATTGTATCCCTTCTGGAGCCAATACCTTGTCTTTTGCAAGGAAAAGAGCAGAAAAATGTATAATCAAGGAAAGAGGCTGAAGAGGTAGATGCTTAACTGTGTTACGGGCTTTCTTTAATTAAAGCCTCTCTTAACCTGCTCTTAATCAAAGCAAATGGCAAGTGGCATGCTCAGCAGATGGGTACAGCTGTGCATAACAACCATGCAGGTGTTTAATTTTATATTTGGCAAGTACAGTAAGCAGCATTCAAGCATTTGAGAGTGAGGGGGTGGTTAGTGAGGGAGGGTTTCAAAGACACATGCCACTGAAAAAGGGATATTATTCTGCCACTATTAAGTTACTCAATCAACTTCACTACTTTTGTGTTAAATCCCAGTTTGAATTACAGGGGCAGATGTATAATCTGCGAGGCTTTCCAGAGTAATCCCTCTCTCTTGCTTACCCCTCCCCCCTCATTTTTTTTTTAAAGGCTAACTGTACTCAACTGCAGCTTTCTGTCTTCTCACATACCAGAAACAGTTCTTATTCTTTGTCTCCTATTCCCAATACAAAAGACACTGAATGAGTCAGAGGAGATAGAAACAAACCCATCCTAGGTAGAAATTTATCACTGACAGAGCCAGGACCTTCAGAAACATCTAAGAAGCCAGTGAGAGAGGTTGCATGAACAGAAGAAAGAAACCCAAATGCAGGACTTGCCAGACAAAGTGCAAACCCAGAAAAGTAACTATTGAGTTTGTCACAGAATAAGAAAAAAGAATATTCATTTTAACTAGAAGGTTGCCACAAATATAATTAAAATAAAAAACAGTAATTCAAAACAAAGCCAAAGAAGGCTAATTTTTGCATTTCATGAACATCAATTATCCCCTGCACCCCACCCGATACTGTAAATTTACAGTATCATTTACCAGAAAAAAATGGAATAAGGTTAGGTAAACGAAACACAGGGAAAATGGCAAGTATTTGGCATCTTGCATATAAAATATACCAAAGGAAGGAATTTTGGCAAAGCAAAATATCAGCATAAAAACACAGCTTGAAAGCGAACATTACTGAAAGGTAAAAGTGGCAGTACCATCATCTGCATCAATAGGTATTATCCAGACATTTATTTCAGCTACAGACAAGGAAAGAGGCAGAATGTGGATGAGGCAGAGGCAGAATGTGCAATTTCAAAGCATGCAAGTCAGTGTTGACGTTAAAGTGATTCAGAGACTGCTGCTATTACTTTTTCACTCATTTTCGTGTACCACAGTACATTAAAGGTTAGCTAAAAATAGATTACACACCTTCATAATATTGCTTTCCCACATATTCCCCTGATATACTATACTTTTTCAAATTAGAATAGAGATCCAGCAGACTCCCTCTGTGTTTTTCCATGCACGGAAAGAAGTTCAAATACCCTTGTTTAACAATCTGAATATAAAGAGGAATGGAGCTGCTTAAGAATTCCTTCCATCAGTATTTCTCAGACTTATTGAAAATACAACCCTTTTGGCTCTCTGTTTCTATCTGCTTGCAAAGTCTGAGATAGTTGGTAGAATATTTTGAACACTTTAAAGCTTTTTCTACTACTTTCCAGTTCCTTTGGCATGCTTCTGTAGTCTTCAAGAAGTGGTATGGCACCCCACAGCTGGAGGAACAGTGACTTGGATGACTATCATAATTGAAGCACATAGGAGTTTAACACAGGAATTACTGAATAAGGTTCCTTGTACTAAGCTGAAGATTTATAAATGTATAGGACTCTTTCTTATGCAAGAAAATAAATATTTGTTTTACTTTCAGTCAGATTAATTGTTAATGCACCCAATTCCATAAGCACTTCAGGTGCTCTTCGGGTGACCGTGATTCCTGTGGTAATGAGTGATACTTCACCCAGAGTCCCCTAACAAGTCCTGTGCCAAGAAATCAAGCAGATCCACAGGTGAACTGCTAAAAGATCAAGTTCTGAGAGCACTGCTGTGAACAATTTCCCTTTTCTGGCTTTAGTTTTTACTGTCTGGAGGGGAAATCTTCTGCCACTGTTGAGAGTCACATTTGTGAAATTAAAATATAAGATTCTGAATGCAAGGATTTAAGAGACTAAAACGAAGGTACCCAATAGACCAAAATATTTCCCATATATCCTTATTGTGAGTACTTTTTTGGAAAGAAGCTTTCTATGGAATAACGTTATACAGCAACTCCTAATATAATTCATCTTCACCTTAAATACCCAATCTATACATTTGCATTTTTTTCTTGGTATCGCTGAAACTGAAGAGCCCAGAATGTGAAACACATTTTAACAGTTTTCCTGTTATTCCTAATAGCCAGAATTCAAACAAATAAAGATCAGTGAACACTCTTTTCCCAAAGAATACTGATCAAATTAATTATTATCAGCTAGTTTGTTACATAGATGATAACTATGTATAAAACTACTGTCCAATAGTAGGTTCTTCAACTACCAATGAAGCAAGTAAGATTACCCTTAGGTTTTAAAGTGTCTAGTTTATCTTAAAAAGATCTCACTGCTGTCTCTGTTGAGGCAAGGACCACAATATGGCATGTTTGAAGGGCTCCACTGCAGAACTGCCCTATACAGCAGCAGCTTAGAGTTTCTCCAGAAACTGGCAGGAGCCACACTGTGATACCCACTGGCATCTCCCACCAGAACAAGATTATTAGTGCTGTGTAATATAGCAGGTGAGGAATACATTTGCACAAATGAATCTACTTAACTTTTCCTGACTGAAGTAAAACTGGACATGTCTATATATAGAACAGTTTATATCTGTTTGATGAAGCTAACTGTTCTTTCATCTGGGGTCAATCCAATCCAATCCAAACCATTTAACATTAGATTTCCAATACTGAATTTCCAATACTGAATTTCCAACATTAAATATTACAATAGACTACAATCATTAGAAATGTTGGTAACCTTTCTTGAGTAAGTATTTTTTATTTTTTACCTGATCTAGTTGAAGATGTCCCTGCCCATGGCAAGGGGGTTGGACTAGGTGACCTTTAAAGGTCCCTTCCAATCCAAACTATTCTATGATTTTATGATTTTAAAATTTGTCAAAGATAATTGCCTGGATGGTTTTGAAATGCAAGATTTTAATGGCAAGCATGTTAAACATGGAAGAGTAGTTGAGAAACAGAAAAATCAAAATAATAGTGTGACTTGCTCTACCTATAGGCTGTAGCATAAACGAAGTCCAAAGGACCATTACATACATGCGAGACAAAGTTTTAATTCATCACACGTTCCTTAAAAAACACAAACTTTATTTAGTCACATTTTGATTTCCAAAATTTTTCCTGTTCTATTTCTGCAATCATAATATGATTTTGTTAAATATTTAAAGGCTTCTTTCTCAGCAATAAGCAAATTGTCTATTTGTATAGCAGATGAAACACTAGTTATGCCTTGGAGAATTACAAATATAAACAGAATAAGCATTCAGGTAAAAATAAAAACAAATTTAGAGTCTAGAAATGTTTGTAGGAAATAACACAATTTATATTTACCAAATTCATGTAGAATTAAAGTGGAAGAAGCTGTGTATCCAAAGCTAACTTTTATGACAACCTATACTTCCATAAATATTATCAATACAGCATAACCAGCTAAACCATTCTAGCCTTATTTGCATTTCAGAGTGATTGTTTTTGCAGCTAGCATATTAATTTCTTTGAAATGAATAATTTATTATGGTTATTTTTCCATTTCTCCCTTGTGTGTATTTTCAAGAAAATGGTGTCCTAAGGCTTGAATAATTACCAGCCAAATACTAGATAGTTACCTTGATCTTTGCTCAAGATACATGTATGCGTGTGTGTTATCAGGGCTTCCTAGTATTTTCTCCAGCAGACAATATTAGGTAAGACTAGAAAATAAAGCTTCAAGGTGATTCAAATTCTTTTTGAATCAAGATGATTCAAAGTTTCAATACCAACAGTATGCAGTTATATAGGGGCATCCCTTTTGGTCTCTGCAGATTGTCTGGGGCTATAATTTCAACCTACATTCTCTAACTTTGTCACAGACAGAAGCAGAGCCAGGTTAAATACAGGTAAGATACTGTAGGCCCCTTCTTGAGTGAAACAGGACTGCAGTCATGGGAAGCAACTTTTCAATTTAAAAAAAAAAAAAAAATCATGACGACTCCAGCAGATGCTGCTATTTTTGAGGGACATTTCAGATTTGGCACTAGCACACCCCATCTGTCCTGGCAGCACACCTCTTCCGTGACTGCCTCCACGAAGAGGAGCCCACAGCCTCTCACCCCACACGGCTTCTCAGGTCAGAGATCAGCACAGGCAGCTACAGACTTAGCAGTACTCTATGGGATCTACCAACACTGTTCTTGATTTGAAGTGGATTATACTTTTGGTTGAAAATAGGGAGAAAAGGGAGGAGAAAAAAAAGAATAGCAAAGATAATACAATAGCTGGTTTTCTAGTGAGCAGTACTACGGTCATGGGCACTGAAACTCTCTGTTCTTGTTATTTTTATGTTCCACTCTTAAAGCTGCTTGGTTTTGTCCTATATGTTTAGAGCAAAATCTATAAAAACTGCCTTAAAATTTGAAAACTTTATTCTTTAGTTTGCCTATCCCATTTGGCTCTGGGCAGAAAACAAAGCCAGGCTCAGCACTGCTGGGGGAACGCAATGGCGCAGGCCCCAGTAAGTGGGGATGCTCTTGGACTCCCACTGAACTGCTTCTGTCCCCAAGGACCTGCCAGTGGCAGATCCACAGCGGGTCTGAAGGAGCGCACTGGGGCAGAGCCAGCATGTGGGCTCCCACTTCCACTGCTAGCCCAGAGCTGGTGAACACACCGATAAACACAACCTACTGGGGAAAAGACAGCCTATATTCTATAAAGGGAAAATTATGTGTCTTACAATCAGTGTCCTGTGAAGGACACTTCTGATAAGGGGTCATCAGTGACTAGAGGATACCTGGAGCAATGAAATGCTTTCAGTGACACCCCTCAAAAATAATCAAACCAACCAATCCCAACAAATCTTCTATAGGAATGACCACATGAACCCAAATATAGACCAGCTGTAAACATACAGTACCCCTTTGTTCAGGGACATCCATTGTAAAGGTGGGAAAAACAGGTAAGGAAACCGTATGCCTCCCCTGCTTTCCTGCACTGCAGGGCCGAGCCTCTCTGTCTGCCCCATGCCCATGGTGCCTGGCCTCCTCTCAGCTTTTCAGCCTTGCAGCCCACGTGCCAACTCCAGCTGCGCTTCTCTCCATGCTGCCTGGCATCTCGCTGCCCAGACGCCACCTCCAACCCCTCTGGACAAGAATCTGGGAAATGCTCACCCTGCTTAATTATTAGCCTCAAAAGACAACAGTCTTTTGGGGACCTTCTGTATGAAATGAGCTGCTTCTTGCTCTGCTTCAGTTAAGCTGCTGAGCATCAAAATCTTTGGAAAATGTCAGAATCTGAGTATTTATTATAGTTCAGTGCAGACACTACACTTTATATGCAGCGTTTACCGTCTCCCAGCTTCAGCAGATAACATACAAACTGCAAATGGATATAAAATAGTCAGCTCTTCCAGAGGGCAGAAAAATGCATTTTCTTCACTGTGAATTACATGTAAACATAAAACGGTATAAACCCAGGCAGCAAATGGATTTTTCGTTCCTTTTAAACATGCAAAACATACGCTGATAGTGTAACCAATGCAGAAGGGTACAAATTGCATATCTATTACTGCTGTTTTTCGTACAAACTTCCTAAGTATGACTATTAAATACATACTTGCACCAACTTCTAGGCCCTAAACCTGTCAGCTTTCCTGATAATTATCTTAAACATTTTTAAAAGTTCAGAAGGTTTTCATAAGGGCTAAAGCATTAGTAGTTACAGCATAAGCTGAAGATGAAATTTACAGCTATCATTCTGTATCTAATGTTTGCACAACACTCATCGATTAAGACATTCCCAGATGGTTTTAACATTTAACAGGATCTATACAATGACAGTCAGAATTTTTAATACAGAGTCACAGAAGAGTAGCATCAATAAGACAAATTGTATGAGTAAGTGGCATTAGAATGCACTGGCAATGCACCCAAAAAGTTATTTTTAAGGACTGCGACAAGAAATACTCCAATTAGGCTACGTAAATTACCAGAATGTAACCATCACTACTGAAAAGAGACTTTCCCGTGTTACCATGAAAAGAATTCATCGTACAGACTGGAGAAATATATACTCTTTGGACTTATTATTAAAATAAATGTAACAAGTTATAATTAAATGGGTCTTAAATTGCAATAATTACCTAGAAACACTGAACAGATGAGCACAGGTGAACAGTACACACATCAAAGCACACAGCAAAGAAAATGAGAAAAAATGCTTGCTCTCTTTTTTAAATGCTGCATCTTGAAGTAGGCAACCTGATGTCAGCTCAGCCAACAAACATAGTTAATGTAATTAAACAACGATACAGGTTTATTATATAACTGAATGGAAAGCTGTAGACAGGTCTGAACAGCACTAAAAGAAGATTTAATTAAGTTTGCAGAAGATCTAATTATGCAATGCTGGAACCAAAGTGTATGAACTGGATCTGTTCTGCTCTGACACTACTTTCCAGCTTTTTATTCTAGAATTTCAAAGATTATTCAAAAAATGATAAAGGAGGAAAAAAGGAGCAGTTGGTCTGAAATAATGAATTTTTCATATCAAAAATCAGCACAAAAAAAGAAAGGTACTCTGCAACAGAATAAATGGCAGCTGCACCAGAGACAAGCTTTTATATTTAACCTCTCAACAAGCAGAATATTTATTGCTTTTCATAAAAAGACAGTGTGAAAATCTAAGCAAATCTCATACTTAAATCCCCCTTCCTAATGCATTTCAGGTTGACAAACACATCCCTAAAGTCACTGACATCAGTGTAGTTCAGCTGACAGCCCCCTTCTGCAGCTCACCCAGTGATTAGCCAATTCCCTTGTCCCTGTTCCCTGCTCTGCTGTTGAGGTGACTTTGCCATCCCCCCACTGCCAGTGGGCACGTGGTCTGGTCTCCTTCTCCCTACATACCTCTCCTTTCACCCTCTGACACGTTGCCTCCCAGCGACAGAGTCCCTTGTCTCCAGCTACCAAGCAGCTGGGGAGCAGAATGTGAGTATTGCCTATATGAGCTCCCTTCTTTGCTCTGCTTCTCACCCCTTGCAGGACTCCCTGGAGCCTTGCAACAGGCCAGTCCTGAAAAGCTGCATGTGCTTTATTTAGACTTGAACCATTAGCTCAGTAGGTTGTTTCTTGGAACAAAATCTCCTTTTCCAACAGCAGAAGTTAACAATCAAGATACATTACAACGGTGGCCTTTTGCCTCAGAAAGGTTTGCTGTGCTCCAAGCTGTGTACACTCTAAGCATCGCCACTCAAAAAAAAAAAAAAAAAGCACAGGGAAAGAAATAGGGAAAGCGAAATGGCAACTTGACTGACATCACAATGGACAAAAGGGCCAAATCACTTGTGCAGCCACAGAGACCTGCTGAGTTGCATGGCTCCAGTGAGACAGCAGCACCAAAGCATGAGTGAGGTGTTGCAGAGGATCCCACGCACTGCCTATCCTGCTCACCGTGCTGCCTTGGAGGCACAGGCAGGCTTCCACCCTCCTCTGCTAGCCATGCTCCTCTTACACCAGCTGCCAATACGCCTCAGCCGTATTTTTATTATCTATGATTTAAAAGTATGATGACAAATGTTTTTAGTAAATACACAAGTGACATTTTAAGGCAGTCAGTGAAATAAATCGATGTTAAGGTACATTCCTCATTATCTGGTTTTGTCCAGAATACTTAAATTAGTTTCTCCACAGTTTTTTCCAGTTACTGTTTGGAAGTTGCCTCTCTGCTTGATCAGTGATTTCTTTTTGCTCCCTCAGCTGTTGTCTATACAATGACATGCTTAGACACAGCTGAGAAATTCAAGTGTCTCATCCTCCTCACTCATGTCTATCTCAATTCAATTCTTTTTCAGTTCTCTTTTCCTCTCAGACAATTCCTTGTTAGTATAAATCAGCTGTCACTCATCTTGATAGATTTAGTTGGATCCAAACTGAGAAAGCTGAGATAATTCTCAGCTCTTACCACAGCATTCTTTATTTTACCATTCTGACATTCCACATAGCAATACCATGGTTTCCAAACTTCATTTTAATATCATAGATTGTGAAATTACAGCTGTGTTAAAAACAGTGGTCTAAGGGAGATTTAGGACTGTTCAATAAGTGTTCTGAAGTACTCTTTTTAGCCATGATTTTCACTGTCTGCCAAATAAATGTGTTTTCAGGTACCACCATTATAGGGGGAGATTCTACATGCTGAAAAAAATATGTGTGTATGGAGTGTCATAATACCGTTCACATTTACTGATTAAAATAAACAGCATGAAACTACAGTAAAACTTCAAAAATTGGGGTTTATCCTGAGAAATAGACAGTATTCAGCCTACGGTATTTTCAAGGCAGGGCTTAGGGTGGTCAGCCTGGACCCACTGCACAGTGAGGCCAGGGTGAATCCTTCACCCATTTCAGCCCTCAAGCCTGCATGGAGCTGCTTGTTAGTGTAAAATTAAGCACATGAATGTGTGTGTACAGAGCAGCACTTTAAAACCTCTGTTTTGGGTGTTGTTTTTTTGGTTGGTTGGTGGTTTTTTTCTTTCCCTCACCCTGTTTGAAGTCTTTGAAATGTAGGTGATTTTGAACTCCATGTGCCACCTCCCTCCCACCTGGCAAGGCTGCTGATACCCAGAAGCACAATGCAGAGAGCTCCGTGGCCACCCTTACCTTGATGGGATCTTACTCGGAGGCATCTCTCAGCTGCATTTGGTGTGCAATGCCAGCCTGGCCTCTAGTCTTTTCCTTCTGTCATTCTGATAGAGGGATGACTTCAGTTCAGCCAACAACTCTATTAAATGGAGTCACTAAATACCATATAAAGGAGCCAGTGCCCACCAACAGCAGTAGGAACTTCCCTGGTGATTTCAAAAGAGCTTTGGCTCATGCCAAGAGTGCCTTTGTCTTCACAGGAGAGTAAAAATTTAGGAACAACCTACAGATATTCAATATTCAGAATATGAATAGCTCACTATTAATAGCTCACTAATATCAACAAGTTGACACTATGGAACAAATGAATGAAACAGAAGGTAACTATGGGAAGCACAGTAACTATCCCATGTAGCAATAAAAAAAGAGCACTTTTCTAAATATTAGTACAAAAACCTGAATTTTAAAGAGGTTTCCCTTTCCACAAAAAACCATTATAAATAAATTATGGCTCATTATAACATGATTTGGGCAGACATTAATTCATTAGGCCTTCAGGGATTTAGATAGAATCCTTTCAGATGAATGCAATCAGACCTTTGGTTATCACATATTCCTAAAATCATGCCACGGTTGTTGATTCAATTATACTTTTAAAAATACTCCTCAAATATAAAATGATAAAAACTTCTTTAGCAATATCTTTACAATTGTGGTAATATGTTAGGAATATAATTCCAGTGCATTCACACTGAAGGTATCCATTTTCACCCTCATTTAATACACTATCCCCAGGAGGATTCATTTTGACAGAGAGAGTATGTGCTCTGATAATAGCTTCAAAAATTACACTGCAAGCAATATTCTTAATTGTGAAAAAGTTAATAATTTTGGAAACAGGGACTTAACTATGTTTGTAATTCCTAAAATTCATTTGCTACTGCTCCGTTTAAAAATCTCCAAGCCTCTAAGGTATAGCAATGCCCTTCTGGTAGGGCTGGCAGCACCTTCACTACATGGAGATTATCTTCAACGCAATAACATGACAAACTCAAAGCCCATTAAAAGTGCTGCTTTTAATGCAGGAAATCCTGAGCTTAAGAAAAGCTAGAATGGGAAGGATGTAATTTAATTTTATTGACATCTTAGAGACAATTACTTTTCTCTCAAATATCACACTATCATTTATTTTAATCAGATACCATTGTATTAATATATGCATTTAGCTGAGCAGAACAGGAAAAATGGAAGGGGGAAAGAACATAAAGCCTCGGTTTTTAAGTATAGGAGACAAGCATCAATTGACTGCAAAACAGTGTGCACTGACAGTGCAATTAAGTTTAAATCATCTAATATTATTTTTGCATGTCTATGGTACCTGCAGTGTACCAGATACTGACTCAATGAGCATGTGCACACAACTGAATTTCACTGCACTGGTTTTGAAGCTGGCTTTCTAGACTAACCAAGAAGCGTGGCCATGCTCCTCTGTAGAAGGAATCAGGAAATCTCACTAACTGAAGTCAGGCTTGAGAGACTTAGAGAAACATTAGTAAGAGTTGATCATCCACTCATAACCTTTCATAACCTTTTTATACAGAAGTGCTCGAAATGAAAATATTGAATAGGATTGCATCCTTTCACTTTGTAAAAGTTCCTATTACATTATTTTAATATTATCTGAGAATAACCAATAATCTGAGAATTATCAGAGTAAAAAGGAAGTTTATGATCTCAGTGCATTTTTAATTTGCAAACACAGACTGTTAGTAGTAATACACTCATTGACTAGCAGAGAAACTTGATGGACAAGCCAGGAAAGAAGATACCAACATGAAGCAACCTTTTAACTCAAAGAACATGCCTGTCCCGATGTTAAGAAGAATGGGGGCAGGAAGAAAAAGAATGGGAGCAGGAATATGAGGTTAAAAGAAAATAGCTATATGTGAGAGTATTATTTTAAATAGACAAAGACAAATTTATACATATTATTGGCTTAAGTTCATGTCTACAATTTACAAGCGGCTTTGAAAGTTGACCAAGACAACACTAGTGTCCCTTTTGATAAATCTAAGACTGTGAAAGAAAAATTAAAGAAAAAGATCATTGAAATTATAGAGTGAAAAAGGAACACTACATTGCACAATTAGAGAAAAACTGCTTAATAAAAATGCACTTTAAAAAACTTGCTTGTGTTTGCGGGAGTTTCTTTCAACCTTAGGATGTAATACTATGCAACTGAGGGGACTGAGAATCCCCTCTAAAACCTAAGATATTTCTTAGGTCTCAACATGGCATATGGACACATCTAGCATTACTTATCATGGCTTTAATTTTGCTTTGCTGGTACTAGTATTCAATATTTATTAACAAAAACTTCAAAATTTTGGGGGGCTTAAAATAGTCAATTATTTGTTTTTTCTTTTCTCCCTAAGTTCTTTAGCATTTCTGAGTTCAGAAGGTAACTGCTCATCAAAGAAAGAAAAAACTGCTACAAAATCACCAGCTTTTGGATTCAGGTAAGAAAAAAAGGATGAAATCTTACAAACAAAATACTACATTATTTAGGTAGTTCAAAGAATTTATGTAATTAAGTTATGTTTTGCAATTTGTGTAATTTTTTACGAGTTCCTAAGATTTGGCACCATGATCAGGTAGGTAGCCTATGTTCTGAACTTTGTAAAACTTGTGACCAAAAAGTTTTCTCAGGAGAAAATACCAGTTTACATCAATAGAAAATCTTTTCTGAGCAGATAGATACAAATGTAACAGGTAGAGGTACTTGGGTTTGAATGCCTTGACAGTGAATCATCACCTCCTCTCCATATCAAAGGGAGCAATATTAGCTCTTTAAGACAATAATGGGATTGCTCCTTGAATAAACAAAATTTTATGCAGAAATACTGAAAAAGTTGACTAATTAGAGACTAATTCATACCATCTAGTTTGAGACTACAAATTTCAGCATCTAAATTAGGATCTCGTAGAGCCAGCACAGAAGGGCTCCTGCAGAAGACAAATCAGAGCACCTCCTAGTCATGCCTCTCTCCACTACTGACCACAGGGTGGATAACATTAGCTGGTCAGAAAAGCACTCTCCCTTTCCTCTTCAAATAACAGACTAAGAACATCCACTGACTCAAACTAGATTTTTTGCAAGCTCTGCAAGTCCACAAATGGTTGACCATCTAGTCTGTGGTTTTGCAAAGTTTGCTTTCACTCTCCTTCCTAAGTGATTTAAAAACAAAACCCCCAAAAAACCCCAACATCAATAACCTATATGTAAACAATCATACTAACTGATGTCCAACATAGTGTCTATTCTAAATGCCAATAAAAATCTTGCAAATGGATTACAAAGTAAAATACATTGTATACATTACAAAAATGGCACTTTTGGTGCTACCTGCTCCTACATGGTAGCAGTTATATAAACTACAAACACACTTCTACCATTTATTCTATTAAATTCTCTTCAAACAAGTACTTTCTATTCAGAATACCTGCAGTTTATAATGAAATTTTATTGCTAGGAGATTGAGAAAATAGAAAGTTTCAGGACATCTCTGTTGAAAACTTACCAATAAATTTTGTAAAATGCAGATACATCAAAACCTGTGTTAGATAAAAAATGGCCCTTCTGAATACAGTCTGTAGTTAATGAAGGGTAGCGCACAAGAATTATTCTAATGATGGTTTTTAATTCTCTCAGAGTTACACTCTTACTTTTCCATAATTCTGCTATTTATAGTATCTGAATTTAGAAGTTCTGCTATGCCTGAATTGGCAAGATGCTGAACATTTTGGCCTTGACCCCAGAAAGAACAGAAACATTTTAGAAGACATCTCTGAGAAGTTACTTACATGTAATAGTAAGAAGTTAGTTACATATGCTTACTATTAAGCATATGAATCTAATTGATTTGCTAGGTTAAGGTACTATAGCACTTCAGAAAATACGTATTCATTCTACGCCATTTTACAGATGGGAAAACCATACAGCAGGTCAATGAAAAATTCTGGACCAGGAGAGTGGAGTCTCATATTCCAGCCAAGTTTCCATCCTACTTGACCCAGACTGTATCTTTCTCTTACTCTTTATGCAGCAGAAATCTCAAGCTTTTTTTTAATTAGAACTGCGTTAACTGCTCTTTACAGTGGTTGCTTCCTTTTTATCTTCTGCTTACAACTAACAGAAATTCTCCTCTCTGCTTTCAGACCATGTAACTTGTGGACATATTCTTGACCATAGTATTCCAATCACATAATTTCTTTGTTGTAAAAGCTTTACAATACTGTTTTTGCCCACATGCAGACATTTTTCATTCATCCAGTTTTCTGTTGCCTCTACTAACACCTGTGCTGTAACAGTTATCTTCTCCCTGTGCCACTTTCTCAGTTATTTAAGGCACCAAATGGGCAACCACTTTCCATATTGCTATATGGCATCTTCTAGATATGGTTTCCTCTATAATGTACTTAATTTGACACATTCTAACTTCAAACACCTTACAAACCATTCCATTATAGCAGAAGAATAAGATCTGAACAACTAGATCACCTGTGGAGCTCCTTCTCAACTGAAACCTTCTCAGCATAAGAATTTCATCCACTTGCTTCCTATGCTGTGCAGAAATATTTTTGTTGCTGGGTAATACACAGCTTACAGGAAGTCATGTGTTTAATGAAATGCTAGACTGACTGAAAATAAATAAATTGCTCTGCTACAAGCCTCTGAACTCCATTGTACTCTCTATATTACATGATATTTGCTCTTTGGATGGAACCGCAATTGACTCACACAAGTATAGGCTTTTTCATTTAAGATTCTTACTTCTTACCTTCTCCTTAGAAATCTGTATTTAGCTGCAGTGCTGAAAAGCAGAGAGGAACACTGGCAGAAGTTCTTCTTCACAGGAGCAACCAAGTCACATCCATGCAGATCTCACGGACTCTTACCAGCTGAATGACCTCTTCATCCAGCCAGAGGCAGATGAGGACAGAAAATCCATCCATCCTCTGTGCAGACTGCACAGGCTCTGCAGGGAGCTCTCTGCCTACGGTCCTACCCCAAGACCATAGGATATGGACCTCAAAACCACAGGCAAAGACCACCTGTAACAGATAAAAGTTAAACCTAGAGTCATTCTTGTATTTTTACAGCTCTAAACACAACAGCAAAATTTAAATGCCTGAAAGCTTCCTTAACACTGGAAGCATACAGAAAGCCTGTGGTACATGCTGATAAATTCTGCTAGAGAGAACAGCAACCTCTCAAAGAGTCAGCAAAGAGATCATGATTATTACTCCCTCAGGGTACCACAGAATAATAGGAGCTCATCTGAAAACAGATAAAACCATGTGGGTGAATGAAGTTGAGCCTCTACTATGGGCTTAGACCTGTAAAAGACATGGCTGGTCCTTTTAGCAATATCTGCAGTACAGTGTTATGGTGTACATTCAGTCTGGCTGTAAAAAGAGATGTTACAGATGAAGTAAAAAAAGACTCATTCAAAATAATATTGATCAAACCGCAAGATCAGTGAACCGTGAAACAGGTATGTCTTTCCTGTAGGTCTTTGTCACTGATTGACTGTAGAACCATTAGTGTCAATGTGCTTTCCTAATGGGTTAGCAGAATTGACTTTTGAATAACAATGTTTCTCCTCCAGGCTTATACAGCCCCAAAAGTGCAATGAATGAAGTTTTGCTGGACTTTAAAGGACAAAGATCATTTGGAGGCATCAGATATATACTCTTACTGCCCCACAGAAAACTCAATATCTTTTAGCAAAGAAAATATATTTGACAGTAACTTATATTTTAATTCTGACAGTTAATTAGAAGGAAACTATAAACCTCTGACAAAAAGCAAACAAACATATATTCCCAAGTCGGCTTCTGTACTTTGCTTCTCTTTTCTTATGTATCAATTACACACACATCTCGCTTTGTATTTCACGAACAATAGCTTAATAGTGCTCTAGCAAGCAAGCAGGCAGGGTAGCTCTCCAAGAGGAGATGCCTTACCAAAGAACCTTTAAACGTGGGGAAGCAGATTAAAAGTTCAGTAAACTGTGAAGAACTGAAAAGGACTCAAAATGCTTCAGCAAAATGACAATGGTGTAACACTGACATGACTTAAAAGGATCCTTTTCAAATGGGATTCCCCAGAGTGCACATCCAACCAGCCGCCAGCCTGCAAAATCTTCCCGCTCAGCACATGGGAACAAAAGTGAGACAGGAGCTATAACTGGGACCAGAGGAATCTGTGAATGCTGGGGGGCCACTGTGGGAATCGACCCAGTGTGAAGTGATGTCAGTCTGGCAGCAGGCACCGCGGAAGCTGCTGGGCTCATTGCTCCCGAGAACACTCACACATGCATGATTTTAAGTATGTGAGCAATCTAGCAAACAATTTTTCAGCCCACCTTCTCCACAACCATACAGAGTTAAGCTATTAATGGAGAAAGAAAGAAAACTCAGCTTAATGTCCGACTGGCACAGCTACCGGAAGTCCCACAGGATATTTCACAATCAGGTTTTACAGAGCATTGTAGGAAGAAACCCTGAAACTTGATGAGGTGTAAAGTCAGTATTTCACTGTCAGAGACAAGAAACTGCTCTGGTTGTCAGCTCATACTGACTTCATGTCCAGTTAACCATACCTAACAAATTATCTGTCACTTCTGATATTCTTGTCATTTGCAGGGATACTACAAATTTCATGCATTTATATAGTGAGCAATTTATCAGATACGCTTATAAGTACTCAGATAATCTAGAGAGCAGTAAATGCTTAGTCATTGCTGAGAAGCACTACAGAAAATCTGAAAGACTGGAGGGGAACAGTGTTGTCCAAATAGTTTCCATTCTGCAGCTCTGCCCTGCTGTAGAGTGCTGCATTTGCACGGTGAAGCTTTTGGAATCTTATAGATTATTCTTTAAAATTTCATCTAGTAAGTGCAGTTCAGTTTAATAAACTGATAAATATTCCTGAATGAACATAACAGATTGTTATAGAATCATAGAATCATTAAGGT